>NC_057798.1:692589924-692606585 GCF_018294505.1 Triticum aestivum | reverse complement strand
GTCGGCCCCTCTATCCATGCCTCTGTCGAATACGTAATACACACACATACCTCTTTAGGCCCCGACAAATGCATCAACTACACATTCACACATGTTACATCACATACCCCATTGATCTAAAAATCCCTCTCTTCACGTTTATTTCGCATACATCATTCCTTTTGAATAAAGTGTGGCCAAAAAATTATTTTAGAGTTTCTACATATATACAACATTACAAAGTTATATGGAGGAGTATGAACGCTAATTTGCATTGCATGGTGCCCACAATGATATTTATTCCGCACTATAAATTTGTATATTTTTATACTATATACAAAGTTAGTCATAATAAAGAGAAACGAAGAGCATCTCTCTCTCCATCGCATACCCCCCCACCCCTGTACGCCCCTTTCACGTAGGCACACATATCTCCAGGTCCTCTAAAAGTAAGCCCCCAGAAAATTCACGCGTGTTTCATCTTTCTCTCGTGATATATGCAATGACGATCATTGTATTTGAAACGAAAGCATGATACATACATTGGACTTCATAATCCACTCATTACGGTCACCATTTATGTTTAGTGGTTATTATACAGTCACGGGCTCACCGTACAACTTTGTATTTGCTCATGACATGACTAGTTGACCAATTAAACGCTCCACGTGGCACCTCTAGTGTTGCATCACATTATCTCACTACCATCATGCCCACCTGATGACTTGTATCTACTCTACATCTACACTATTATAAAATACATAAAATATAAAATACACTCTTATAAAAATCCTACTTATACTCTTAGAGTAGTAGTAGTGTTGTATTGCATAGTTGTCTCTACTTATACTCTTATAAAAAAACAGAGTTGGTGATGATGGTGTGCCTGCCATCCTGCAATATAGGTCGTCCGATTTATATCTGATGGATAGGAAAGAAACTGTGGCAATTTTGCAAAACGGTACCCACACACCTCTCCACATTTGCAAATAAGGCCTTCCCTCATTCATCCTTTTCTCTCACAAGATAAACAAGTCATACAAATGCATCTTGATGTTACGTGCAATGCACGGGCATCTTGCTAGTAAGAATGAAAACAAACGACAAAAAAATATTTTGACAGTGGTTCGAAGTCAGGACCGCGGGCACAGCGGACAAAGTGGTCTTGTATTGGTATGCCGAGCCGTCTGTTTTAACAGACAAGAGCTGATGTGGTGATTATACACACACGCAAGCATGCACATGAAATCCATCCATGAAACACTCACACAAACACATGCACCCACGCACGCACGCAACACTCACACGTACACACGCAGCCACGCATGCACGCAACACTCACACGCACACACACGCACACATGCATGCACACAACAGTACACCACACGACCAACACACACTCTCACGGTCAAGTGCTCAACCTACACGTGCCTGCGCACACATCAGGCCCTGACAGACACATACACAACCAAGAGATTCCCGCGCACGGGTTGGAGCCTTGTCGCGCCTGCGTAAATTTGTGTTTATCTAAGCTTTTCCCTATGCGAACTAATAGGTGGGACCCACAAGGAACGTGGTCAATTTAACTAGTCAACATGGCGCCACGCAGACTATTTGTCCGGTCAACATAGTGCAATCCGATGCTGAACTGTGAGCAAGTGACCAGATAATCACCGCAAAACGTATATAGTGACCGTAATCAGCTTATTCTGAAGTTCGGTGATCGTATTACGCTTTTCTCTCTATAGGCCCTCCAAAACTACATATCTACACTACAAAAAAATATACACTTCCGTGATGATACGTGTTTGTCACAGTAGGTCGCGTTTTTTGTCATGCATGTACATCCATGAAAAATTTATGACAGAATCAAGATAGTCATACCTGTGCTGTTATAGAAATGTTCCTTGACATTACCAAAATTATCATCACGGAAGTGTCTGCTTCCATGACGATAAATTGCGCGTCACAGAAGTGCTTTCGTCAAGGGTGACCGACACGTGGCATCCACCGTAACGGAACGCCGTTAAGCTATCGGGTCGGGTTTTGGATCTGATAACCCGTTAAAAGCCCCGATCAATCGGGAGTTTCCACGTGTAAAATCATCATTGGCTGGAGGAAACACGTGTCGGCTCACCGTCGGGACAGATGTCATCCACTCATTGGACGGAAGACGCCTATGGTACATCGACACATGGCATGGCCGAATAGAGGCCCGTTCCTGTGAAAAGGCTGGCCCAGTAAAAATTAGTAGGCCAACCCATATAAGGCATACTTGTGTCAGGTCCATTTAAGCCCACGACCCATACGAGATGAGCCAATTCGGACCGTCAACGGCCCATTAAAGATTTGACACCATTGCAGCCCATCGTCAGTTCGAGCCCGTTAACAGCCCGCTATATATCTGGGCTCAATATTGGCCCGACGAGATTTCGGCCTGTTAACGGCCCGTTTAATGGATGGGCCAATTTTCAGGATGTACATCTTTCGGCCTTTTAGCGACCCATTTAAATGTTGGGCTAGTTTCCGGCCCGGTGTGTCTTTCAGCGTGTTAACGGCCCATAAATCTGATGGGCCATTTGTTGTCGGACCTGAGTTTCGGCCTTTTAGCGGTCCATTTAAGTGTTGGGCCAATTTTCTAGCCTAGTGTCACTTTCAGCCTGTTGACGGCCCATAAATCAGTTGGGCCATTTTTAGTCGGACCTGAGTTTTGGCCTTTTAGCGACCCATTTAAGTGTTGGGCCAATTCCCGGCCCTGTGTGACTTTTGGCCTGTTAACGGACCATAAATGAGTTGGGCCATTTGTAGTCGGACCTTAGTTTTGGCCCTTTAACGGCCCATGCCCTTCATGGTCCAATACCAGCCCGATTTCTCTTTCGGCCTGCTAAAGGCCCACAACACAGTTGGGCTATTTACAATACGACCTGACTTTCGTCCTCTTAGTGGCACATGGTCTTCATGGTCCAGTACAAGCCCGCTGTCTCTTTCGGCCTGCTAAAGGCCTACAGTATAATTGGGCCATATGTAGCCCAAACTTAGTAACGGCCTGTTAACGGCCCGTGAAATAAACTGGGGCCACCTATTGCCCGCTTCGATGTCGGTCTGTTAACGACCCGGGAGGTAAGAGGGCCGACCATTAACTTTCGGCCTAGTAACGGCCCATTAACTTAATGGGCCCACTAAAGTTTGTACATGTCTTTAGGCGAAATTAGATAATTTGAGCCCATTACGATGAGCAATTATGCACAGGACCAAAACCGACCACGCAAAGGTATGGCATACAGGGAATAACGTTGCACATCCAGCATATATTACAGAAAATTACATCCACTTGGCAATCAAAGATTGATGCCAGTGCAAATAAATGAGCAGAACCTAACCATCTACAACGTCACAATCTGCAACCTCAGCACAGATGATGCCCATAAGCATGTGGGCAAGTTCTTTCTACTTTGCTACACTGTCTCTAAAAACATTGATCAGTTGTTGTGTCGCATGACTCTGCACCTCTGATTCATCCACCATTTCCATCATTGCTTCAGCCATTAATTGGTTCACAAACATACATTTATTCCGTTGCATTCGAGACAGAGGATACTGAACAGATTCAGATGGCGATTTTGGCAGGCTTGTATTATTGATAGTGAAGAGTGTCTCGACCACTACATCATAACATAAATTAGGACGGGAACAAAACAGATTAATCATGAGTTATTGCCATATTACCTGGCCTAGATTTATTAGAAAGAAACAATGGGGTTGCCTTGCTGTTTTCAGAGTTTGTCTTCTTATCTTCAGCAGCCTGCACAAAATTAACACACTAGCATTGCTATCATTGGCCAAGTCAGATAATAGGAAAGCAACATTGACACAACGAACGTTTGGGCAAGTAGACTACACCAAATTAACACAATATGGCACAGCTATCATCAGCCATATAAGGTAGTACGGAAGCAACATTGACATAATGAATGAATGGGCAACCAGAGAAGCACTACAATTCAGTAATGTGCTTGATATGAGATAGTACATTCATGCAGCTCAGTATGCAAAACTACCAGGCAGTTTTCCTGACAAAAATCAACATTGGCGCCTTTAACATTTTTCTACAAATAATTTTAGATTAGATATAGGTTAGATTCACGCCGATTAACAAAATACATGTTGATGTAAAAATATAGTGATATACAACATGTACTTACATCAGCATTGGAGCACAGAGAATTCCCGCAAGATATTTTCCTCGAATACGATCCCAATGGAGGAAGTCTTTTATCGTGTAACCTTATTTTCTAAAAGAGAGATGGGTAAGAAACATGTAGAAAATATGATCAGAATGCTATAAAATTTCATGATGCGAGGATACACACACGCTTCTTAGAATGGAGTTGACATTTTTTTGCTGGACTGGAGCAGACTAGTTCTTTGGCCACTGGAATCTGCTTATTATCAGTAGGAGTTGGGTTTCTCTGTGCTGGAGCAGTATCTATGAAAAATGGAGTTGTTTCATTATCTCCTGGCGTTTGGATCTTTTGCAAAGACCTGGTTTGTAACCCTTCAGATTCTAACAGAGCCATCTTCCCCTTGCATGCCTTATATAGAATAATGGTGACTCAGTTATAAAACATGCTACAATAGAGATGGAATAGGTACTGAAGAATAGAAAGGCATTACATATTGGCTTGTATTCCCTCCATCCGGAAATAAATGGATGGGTCTAGGCGTATTTCAGTTCTAGATACAGCCAGTTTTATCCATTTCTGTGACATTTAATCCGGACGGAGGGAGTATGATGTAAGAGCTAGGGATACGACAGGACAACACAGTAAAAAAACACTGAAAAACCCACTGCAGAACCAAAATATTCAAACCCACTGATATGAGATAGTACAATCATGCAGCTCAGGATGCAAAACTACCAGGCAGTTTTCCTTACAAAAATCAACATTGCGGCCTTTAATCGTACATTTTGCTACAACTAAATTTAGATCAGATAAAGGTTGGATTCACGCCGATTAACAAAATACATGCTGATGTAAAAATATAGTGATATACAACAGGTAATTACATCTACATTGGAGCACAGAGAATTCCTGTAAGAATCTTTCCTCACAAACGATACCATTGCCGAAATTCTTCCATCTGTTAAGCTTATTTTCTAAAAGAGAGATGAGTAGAAAATATGATTAGTATGCTATAAAATTTCATGATGCAAGGATACGCACACACTTCTTAGAATTGAGTTGACATATTTTTGCTCGACTCGAGCGGACTAGTTATTTGGCCACTGGAACCTGCTTATTATCAGTAGTTATTGGGTTTCTCTGTGCTGGAGCAGTATCTATAAAAACTGGAGTTGGTTTATTATCTCCTGGCGTTTGGATCTTTTGCAAAGGCCTTGTTTGTAACCCTTCAGATTCTAACATAGTCGTCTTCCCCTTGCATGCCTTGTATAGAAGAATGGTGCTTTAATTATAAAACATGCGACATCAGAGAGATGGAATAGGTACTGAAGAATAGAAAGGTGTGACATATTGACATGTATTCCCTCCATCCAGAAAAAAATGGATGGGTCTAGGCATATTTCAGTTCTAGATACATCCTTTTTTATCCATTTCGGCAACATGTAATCCGGACGGAGGGAGTATGGTGTAAGAGCTAGGGATACGACAGGACAACACAGCAAAAAATACTAGTTGAATGTAAAAGTATATGCTAGCGGAATACGTACATAAATAACCAAGGCAACATACACGTGTATGATTGGGAAAATAAGATGGCATTGCAATAGAGCACTAGAACAACACTTCAATTAAAAAAACATGGTATGGCAGACAGATGAAGTACATACTGATGAATAACAATGCATAAGATATTCAGAAGCATGATGTCCAAATTAAGCAGATGGCATTGCGATAGAGTAGAATGACAGTACTTGAATTTGAAAACATGTTATCATGAATGGAATAGGTACTGAAAAATAGGAAGGCATGACATATTTACATGCATGATCAACATGCTAAGCACATGGCATTGCAATAGAGTAGATACACTCCAGGACATTATATGCATGTTGTACCCATATCACAGGCCAAGTTAGAGCAAGGACCTTGTGGGGTGAAGAGGATTCATCATCTTTCTGCAAGTCTTCTGAAGAACTGCCTTTACATGTTCCATCATACTGGGTATCATTGACATGAAGTTTATTGGCCTTTACATTGCTCCGTGAGGTTCTTGTGGATATATCAGTGTGTGCAATTAGATTGGACATGCATGGAAGACAAATAGTAGTTAGATTTATGTAAACAAGTGCCTGTAGGAGATGACATAAATAGTAGGACTGGGGTTAACTAGCAGCAACAGGTCTCATAAACTAAAGGGAGAACACAGATGAAAGCTACAAAATATGTATCGTTTGTACTCGAGATTAACTAGATGGCACACAAAAGTATTAAAGAACAACATAGGTAATACTAGAAGTGGTATAATACTATAATCACCAGCCTATGGGATAGCATTGGCTGATGGATGATAACTATGGAACAACGTTACCTAAAGAACAAGTATCTTAGCTGAACTATGGAATAGTGTGAACTCCTGAACAAGACAAGTAAGAGATCAGCATGAATATACGGTGAAATGTGATGATCTATTTTCCGTGCTTAGATGAATAACAAAGCCATAAATGTTGCACACAAGTAAGATGAGGGTACAACCTATCTGGCTGCCATCCATAGGAGTGAGCATCATGTGCTGACTTATCGATGGCCCTGTAGTTGTTGTGGCTGACCATGTCGGGCATGCACATTCGATGCAGGGAACTGTTGAGTGGGGACTGTAGCTCCCTTCTGGTGTATGCTTCCGTTGTTGGAGAAGCTGCGGTGAGTCGGATGACGGTGTATCTGAAGATGCAGATAATGTATAAAGTTAAGAACGACATATCTCTTTGATCCGAAGAAATACACTAAGAGATCAACAACAAGGTATGAGAGTGGTCACACGTCTGTTGACTGAAGACTAAAATGGGGTCACACGATTTTATTTTATTTTGGTACTGTCCGATCTACGCCGGATGGCTTGATGGCCGTCTTGTGCCTCCCGGCTGACACTGTTTGGAATCTTCCCCGAAGAGCCAGCGACCAACGGCAGAGCAGCCTGCCTCCATCGTCCGTGGCCCCATCCAAAACCCCGCTCCTCGCCCCACCGCACTGCCGTGGTTGCGCCGCCCCCGGGCCAATCCACAAAGACTCCCCGTCATCCAGATCCGGCGGTGGCAGTACCTTCAACCCACGCAACTCTAAAAGATATCCATCTAAGCGCCGCTTCCGCGGCAAACTTGCGGCCCCGCACCCTTATGTTAGACACCGGCCAACCAGCAGCCTAGGAGCTCCGCCGCCTCAAGGGGTGCTGCTTCCCATTGGGAATCGATTGGCCCAGAATAAAAATTCAGACAACTAACGCCTAAATAAAGTGATTTCAGATGAGGGTGCGACCTATCTGGCGGCATGGTGAAGTAGACAGGTCCAACTGCCGAGTCGGTGAGGCCGGCGCGGTTGCGGTGGTGACCGGCGGCAGGGAAAGAGCGGTGTCGCGACGGTCAACGGCTACGCGGAAGCAGCACCAGGACTCTGGACGGATCCGAAGTTGGAGCCACTCCGGCGCCGTGAACAACAGCGGGGGTGAATCGGCTCTGGTACGGTTCATGCGGCCGTCGTCGAGGCAGCACAAGCAACATGGAGTAAGAGGCACACGGCCCAATGCACGATGGCAATTGGACAGCGTCTCCGGCATTAGGGAGGAGGGCGGCTGTGAAATGGGTGCGGTGGGGGCGCCATGGAGGTGGGGCTGAGGTTTCGCGGCTCGGGGGAAGGGAGCTTCCCGGGGAGAAGGTGATTTGGCGCCCACAAGGTATGAATGGGGGCGGGCGGGGGAGAATTGGGAGGGGAGTGGAACCATGTCTTACGGACGCATTTGTCTGAAATGTGAGGGGGAGTTACAGTTCTACCCTTGCCTATAGGCTTCTCGGCTTGGGTCTGTGTACTGAGGGTCGGGGATAGTAGAGTAACTTTCTTCTCCCCAAATAGTGGGCGGGAGCGATTTCGGGCGAGGAGGGCGTGTTTTGAACTATAGTGGGCGTGAGCGAATTCGGGCGAGGAGAGCGTGTTTTGAAATAGTGGGCGCGAGCTATTTTGGGCGAGGAGAGCGTGTTTTGCCGAACATGGTTTATGAATTATTCGGCACATGTCATTTCGACCGAGGAGAAGGAACGCTTGGATGAAGTTACGAACCTACCCTCGATGTACAAAGGGCAATTGTTGCGTGTCCCACGTAGGACGGTAATTTCGTGTCTCCCATTTATTTGCTCGGGCGAATTCCACCGAGCAGAGAGGATGTTTAACAGTTCGTTCAAATTTTGGGAGAACGAGCATCCATGTCTACCTTACCAAGTCGATTCGAATCAAATTTTGAAATATTAGCTTGCCACTTCTTTTTTAGATGGAGAGATGATGCTCGGGAGTAATGTGTTTTTACATGCTCGTTGCTAGCGATTTAATATATGACAAATAGTTGACCCACTCAAAAATGCGAATCAAACCCAAAATGAAACATCTCGATTCAATGAACTAGCTCGTTCAGTAGGTCAAATAGTGAACTAAATCCAAAATTGAACACCTTAATCGAGTAGCATGTTGTACTGTATTATAGTACTCCATGAACATGTTGAAAGTCAAATTAATGAACTTGTTTGATATACACATATATCTGTTCGTGTGTGGATTGCAGACAACATGGTCTCCAATTTAAATATTTGAATGCAAGTTTATATCAGTCTTTGATGCATAAAACGCGACCTCCCTGTCTCCCGGACTCCTGTTCTCTCTCTCTCTCTCTCACTCTCTCGCCGACAATCTTCAATTCCGTCGAACGCATCCGACACAAAAACCTTGTTGGTCCCTCTCCCTTTCTCTCTCTCTCTCTCTCTCTCTCTCTCTCTCTCTCTCTCTCTCTCTCTTTCTCTCTCTCTGTGTGTGTGGGGGGGGGTCTCTCTAGTACACATTCATATATACACCATCTATAGGTTTCTCTCGCACACTATGTATGATACTCTAGCTAGTCCAAGCTAGATATCTTGGGTGCACTCATCGTACGCACACAAATTCCTTGTCTCTTTGCCCGTAACTCTCTCACGCACCACTATGTCGTCTCGGAGCTCTTCCCGCCCTCTCTCAAACTCTCCATCCACCTGGGTCACACATACACATGCATATCTCACTCGCACTCAATAGGCCCATCTAAAACTCTATCTCTCTCCATCATTCTCTCTCCATCTCACACGCACACACACACACAATCTCATGCCCAGCTAGCCAAGTATGATGGTCTCTCACTCAATTGTAGGCACACGCAGTCCCCCGTATATGTATATGACTAGCTAATCTTAGTCTCCATCACAAACATGTGCATGGTCTATCTCGATTTCTCTCGGGGCATCTTTCTATCGCGCACGCACTCCCTTGATCTCCCACCCATATATTCCCCTCAGGATCTCGAGGGGATCTCTCTATCACAAACACACCCTCTCTTCCTCCCCATGCGTCCATGCCATCCATGTGTCCCTCTCGACCTTTTTTCCTTGTTGGCCAGACCTCTATTGGACATGTGCTACAGGGGTGTCTCTCTCCGTTGCAAACAATCACACACTAGCTATCTTCATGTATCTCCTCGCCTCACTTTTCCATCACGGAGATGCATGCGTGATATGTTCGCATAAGAAACGAAAAAACACACTCTCTCTCTCTAATTTATCATTTGTTGTCACTTTCTCTTTCACACACATACTCTTTTTGCACACTTACTCATTCTCCTTCACACGCACTTGATTTGTCTCGACTGAGGCACTCACCTCCGTCCATAGCACATCGATTTATTGAAAAGTCAAACATCACAAAGTTTGACCATGTACGTGGAGAAAAAGAATTACATCTAGTACGGCAAACATATACCATTAGATTCACCATGAGATGTAGTTTTGTATGATGTATCTTTGGTATTGTAGATATAAATAACATTTGCCTAAACTTGATCAAAGTTTCCAAAGTTTGACTTCTAAAAAATTTACATGCACTGCATTATCGAGCGGATGGAATATCTCTTTCCCCCTGTCAGCTACCTGACGCACCACTCAGCC
The DNA here is from genome assembly GCF_018294505.1 of Triticum aestivum. Classification (NCBI taxonomy): domain Eukaryota; kingdom Viridiplantae; phylum Streptophyta; class Magnoliopsida; order Poales; family Poaceae; genus Triticum; species Triticum aestivum. The sequence goes on along the minus strand of NC_057798.1, from coordinate 692,596,417 downwards.
TTATCGGGGCTCCTCAATCTCTCTCAAACTTTATTGGTCAGTTTGGTTCGTGACCTGACCCTCATGCCTTGATGGTCGGTACTGCCTGGTGTGGACGTGAGATGTAAAATATTTCTGCCTGGCCAGGCTTGTGTGATGATGAAGCGTTTGGTTCATGCCTGGCCCAGGCAAAGCATCAACGTCCCATGAATCAATCCATGCATCCATTATTTAATGCTAATATCCATCCATGTTTCTGTTAGCCTAGTGGCCGCACGACCAAGCACGGCCAGGCGTTCGAAATCGGTCGCTTGGGCCAGGCTACTTGCAGTGTCTGGAGTTCAACCAGGCTAATTAAAGTGCAAGAGGGAACCCAGCCCAGGCGGGCTTTCTTTTTCACAGGGTAGCAACCAAACAAGCATGCATGAAATCCAGCCACAATCCGAGGCCATGCAAAAGATGCTCACGACGCAAGCCAAACGGGCCTTATATCTCCCTGGTTCACACATACACATGTCTCGCTCGGGCTGTACATATAGACCCATCCAACACTCTCCGCCCTTGTTCTCTGTCCATGTGACACGCACCCCCCTAAGTACCATAATACCTCACTCCATCATAGGCTCTGTTTGGATCCATGGGTTAGAGTTAGTTTGGGTTACTTTGGAGTCAACTAACCCAAAAAGATCCAAACAGGAGGGTTAGTTTAGGTTAGATGCATCTAACCCATCCAAAAAAACTAACCCATCCAAGAGGTGCTTATTTGGGTTAGTTCTTCTCGGGACCACTAATAAACACTTTTTTCTCTCGCTCTCCCCGCAGCAGATCCCTTCCCACTTCCTCGAAGCTTCTCGTCCTCTCCCTCCCTCCCTCTCGCACCGCCCGTGAAGGTCCCTCGCCGTATCCGCGCTCCATCTAACCCTGCCATCCAAACACCTCTTTACTTAGAGTTAGTTTAGGGTTAGAATATAACTCTAACCTCTAACTGAGTTAGAGTATCCAAACAGGGCCATAGGCGCAAGCACTCCCCCCCCCCTCCTAAGTATGATTATCTCTTACTAGCCATCAGGAACACACGTATTGTCTTCTTCCATCCATACGTCTATCTCGATATCTCTCGGGGCATCTTCTTTCGCGCACACACCTTGTCACTCGATCTCCCACCCATGTAGTCCCATCACGATCTCTAGGGGATCTCTCTATGACAAACATACACTCTCTCCTCCCCATGTCTGCATTTTCTCCGTACGTCTCTCAAGACCTCTCTCGGTTCCAAACAACCACACACTATCTCCTCACCTTGCCTCCGATGTCGAAGATGCATGTGTGATATGTTTGCATAAGACACGCACGCTTTTTATCCACTTTTATCGTGTGTTGTCCATGTCTCTTTCACACACGCACACACACATTTTTCACTCTCTCTCTCTCTCCCTCTCTCTCGTGAGGCACTCTGTCACGTCCATAAGCATATGGATGTTTTGAAAAGTCAAACCTCAGAAAAGTTTGACTAGGTATATGTCACTACTAGGAAAACGGCTATAGATAGGATTGATACTAATGGCGCACTAGGTAAGTAGTGCGCCACTACTATATACTAATGGCGCACCAGTTGGTGATGCGCCATTAGTGTGGAAGACACTAATGGCGCACCATACACTCGGTGCGCCAGTAGTACTAATTTTTTTCCATTTTTCCATACATACTAATGGCGCATCAGGTCGAAGTGCGCCATTACTAGTTCTAACTAGTAATGGTGCACCGGCCAGACAGTGCGCCATTAGTATATATATTTTTTTTTACTTTTTTTGCAAAACTACTAATGGCGCACCGTGTCACAGTGCGCCATTACTAGTTTAAACTACTAATGGCGCACTTTTCCACAGTGCGCCATTAGTATATTTTTTTTTACTTTTCTTCAAAACTACTAATGGCGCACCACCTCCAGGTGCGCCATTAGTAACCAGGGCTACTAATGGCGCATTTGCTGGTGGTGCGCCATTAGTAACCTAGGACCCCAACAAGATATTTTGGACAGCCACATACCTACCCACTCACTTTCCCCACTTCATTCCCTCCACCTCCTTCTCCAAGCTTTCGGCTGCCTCCTCCTCCTCACCTCATTTCCACCATAGATTCATCAAAATTAAGTGGTGAAATTACATTTTTTTGATAGGTACGTAAGGGGAAAGCTATCTTCATGATGTAGATCTACTTTTTTTCTCCCTAACTCGCTCCAACAACGTGCACATGCACTTTTTGTGGCCTACCTAGATCTATGTATGTTTGTGGTGTTGCATGTGTTTGTGGTGTTGCATATATGTTTGTGTTTGCAGGTACCGGTATTTGAAATGCGATAGTTGCCAATATTTTTCCGGAATGTTGATTCATTTCCGTTTCGGCGAGAATTTTGGCACTATGCATTCTTTTTGGTCCTATTTTTAGGGAAGGTCATGCCAAATTTTTTCTTGGTTCTAAAATATCATTTTGCTCTACCCCGCAGGCCACCGTGGTCCGCACGATGACCGAAGGCATCATGAAAAGGTTTTTGAGCTCCGTGAAGGCCGAGATGCTTCAAAAGAACGAGATGGAGATAAGATGTCCGTGTCGAAGATGCAAGATGAAGAGCCTTATTGCGGATCCAGATTCCGGGCAGGTGCGGGACCACCTGCTCTTGCGTGGTTTCATGGATGGCTATCAATGGCAAGGTGATGAAGATGACTATGAAGTCGTCCATGGGGGCCAGGCAAGAAATGAGGAAGGCAACAAGACAAGTACCACCGCGGCGAGGGCGGGTGAGAAGACGAAGAATCTCCAGGACATGATCACGGCGGTGATGCTGTACACAGTCATCATGTAGAAGATGTCATACATGATGATGAGGGAGATCAAGACGAAGGGCATGATCATGAAGATGAAGATGCCGGAGCAGACGACGATGGAGGCTAGGTGCAGGACCCTCATATTCAAGAGCTACTTCTCAAGCAGACGGATAACGCAAGAGCTGCCGCCCGAGAGAAAGCCAAGCTGGATCAACTGGAGATAGACGTGGTTACTCCATTGTATGAAGGATGCAGGCCCGAGGATACCCGCCTGAAAGTAACGCTCATGGCTCTGGAGATGAAGGTAAAACACAAAATAACCGACGCATGCTTCGACGAGAACATGTCATTCTGGCACGAACGTCTTCCCAATGGGAACATGTGCCCGACCAGTTTTGAGGAGGCGAAGAAAATCGTGTGTCCTCTGGATTTACCGCACGTGAAATACCATGTATGCATGAACAATTGCATCATTTATCGGGACGAGCACGCGGAGTCTACCGTATGTCCGGTGTGCGGCGTCACTCGATACAAGAAGAGGAAGAAAGCTCCTCGAAAATCGGTGTGGTACTTTCCGATCACTCCTCGTTTGCAGCGGTATGTCGCGGACCCTAAGGTAGCAAAGATCCTGCGTTGGCACGCGGATAGGGAGGAGAAGAAGCGGGAAGATGATGGAAATGATCCGGAGATAAATAAGAAAGACAAGATGCTGAGTCACCCTAAGGATGTGAGCCAGTGGCAAGAGTTGAACTTCGAATACCCAGAATTTGGGAAGGATCCAAGGAACATCGTGCTGGGCGCGAGCACCGATGGAGTCAATCCGTTTGGCAGCCTGAGAAGCACACATAGCACCTGGCCTGTGTTTGTGTGGATGTACAACCTTCCACCCTGGTTGTGCATGAAGAGGAAGTACATTCACATGAGTATGCTAATTGAAGGGCCAAAACAACCAGGGAACGACATCAATCTATATCTGGGGCTGCTGAAGGAGGAGCTAGACATGCTATGGAAAACGCCAGCCAATACGTGGGACGCTGCAGAGAAAGAATATTTCCCTATGAGAGCCGCACTGCTCACGACGGTGCACGACAATCTCGGTTACGGATATCTCGCGGTGCACGTAGTCCACGAATTTTCTGGATGCGTAAGGTGCATGGATGACACAATGTATCACCAGCTAGATAGAGATCCCGGGTCTTCGAAAACCGTGTTCATGGGACATCGAAGGTGGCTTCGCGACGATGACCCGTGGAGGAAACGCAAGGATCTGTTCGATGGTGAAACCGAACCCCGAAAACGCCCGTGTACGAGGAGCGGCAAGGAAATAGGCGAGCTGTTGAAAAATTGGAAAGACTGCCCACTGCCGGGAAAGAAGCAAAAGGCGCCAGAGCCGCTGCTGAAGGTATGGAAAACGAGGTCTGTTTTCTAGGACTTGCCGTACTGGAAGATCCACCGTGTGCCTCACAGCCTTGATGTCATGCATATCACGAAGAACGTGTGCGAGAGTCTGCTTGGTACCCTGCTCAACATGCCAGAGAGGACCAAAGATGGGCCAGAAGAAAGGGTAGACTTGAAATCAATGGGCATGAGGCAGGAGCTTCACGCTAATGATGATGATGAGGCGAAGCAGGATACAGAAAGTCGTCGCAAAGGCAAAAAGGCCAAGAAGACCGGAAATGACTACCCTCCCACGTGCTTCACTCTAAGTCAGGAGGAGATCGAGCAGTTTTTCACCTGCCTCCTAGGAGTAAAACTTCCTTACGGTTACGCGGGGAAGATAAGCAGATACCTAGACCCAGCAAAGCAGAAGTTCAGCGGGATGAAGTCTCACGACTGTAACATGCTGATGACGCAGATACTTCCAGTTGCAATCCGTGGGATCATGGACGCGCACATCCATGAAATGCTATTTGGCATATGCAACTTTTTCGACATCATCTCTCGGAAGTCGATTGGCGTGAGGCAACTCAGAAGGCTACAGGAAGAGATCGTGGTGATACTATGCGAGCTTGAGATGTACTTCCCGCCCGCATTCTTCGCTGTTATGGTGCATTTGCTGGTCCATATCGTGGAGGATATCATCCAACTCGGGTCGATGTTCCTGCACAGCATGATGTCATTCGAAAGGATGAATGGTGTCATCAAAGGATACATTCGCAACATGTCACGTCCAGAGGGAAGTATAGCCAGGGGCTTTCTGACCAAAGAGTGCATCTCCTACTGCACGAATTATCTAGGCATCAAGAACCCCGTTGGTCTGCCCATCAACATGCACCTCGGTAGGCTCGCTGGATGGGGTCACCATGAGGGTCACCGCGAAATGCATGTCGACTTCGAGGGTCGACTCGCCGACTTTGAAAGAGCAAACCTAGTCGCGCTACAGCACATAGACGTGGTCGATTCTTGGGTGGTAGAGCACAAAACCTTTATTGAGAAGACGTAATATGACCGAGGCCAACAGAGGACAGACGGAGATATAATCAAAGAGCACAACTCATGTTTCACGCGTTGGTTCAAGCAGAAGCTTCTGTCGTACTCTTTACATGAGGATTCTTCTGCAGAAGAACAACTCATATTCGCCTTGTCACAGGGCGCCGAGCACAACCTGATGACCTATGAGGCATACGATATCAACGGCTACACATTCTACACCGAGAACAAGGACATGAAGAGCGATGGTTATCAGAACTCCGGGGTAACGATGGAATCCTACAGCGGCAATGACTAGGACAGATACTACGGAAGGATCGAGGAGATCTGGGAGCTGAGCTACGCTGCAGAGAAGGTCCCGATGTTCCGTGTCCGATGGGCCAAGAGCATCCTAAAAGAAGACCGGTATTTCACCACCATGGTTATACCCGAAGCCAAATCCAAGACCGCGGGCGCAAACGTCACCGCAAAAAATGAGCCATGGGTACTGGCTTCCCTTGTGGACCAATGCTTCTTCATTACCGACCCGTCAAAGCCTAGTCGTGTTGTCATGAGGACAGGCAAAAGGAAGATCATCGGAATGGATGGAGTAGCCAATGAGCAAGACTTCGACAAGTACAACGACCCGAAGATCGAACATGACGACGACGATGAAGTAGCAGCACACACCACAAGAAGAAGCAGGACCACCCTACCTAAAGGACGTCCGTTCCACAGAAGAACTCCATTTGCGAAAAAGAAGGGCAAGAAGATTGTGAACAGATAGCTAGCTAAGATCGATTGTATTTAAATCGTAGTCTTCATTTCTCGATTGTATTTCGACATTTTGAAATGATATTTCTTCTGTTCTAGTCCTCATGAATATTGAATTATGTTTATTATGGTATTGAATTTCTAACTCACAAAAAAGTATTGAATTTGTTAATATTTTGTGAACTCATTAATATTTTTTAATTTTTATGATATTTTTTCAAATATTTTCAAATAACAAATTTGATGATATTTTTTAATATTCATAAATAATTACAAATAAGAAATTTGATGATATTTTTTCACATTCATAAATGTTTTCAGATTTGATTTGTCATTTTCTAAAAATATATTAGAAAAAATATTTTTTATCAATAAAAAATAAAAAAATAAAAAATAAAAAATAATTTTTATCAATAAAAAATAAAAAATATTTTTTATCAATAAATAATAAGATTTGATTTGCACCCTCCCTCCCTCCTCTACTCATCTCCTGTATTTAGTGTAATACT
>NC_057798.1:692484206-692589580 GCF_018294505.1 Triticum aestivum | reverse complement strand
CAGTGCACCCCGTCCCCACATCCAGCGCTCCTCCACCCATCACCACCGCAGCTCTTCCACCCCTCACCACCGCAAGCCACCGCCACTCCCGAGCATCCCTCTAGTTTGATTTAAGCTCATCAGATCGCGCGCTGACCGCGGCCCCCTCGTCGTTGCCGCTACCACCGTTGTCGTTGTCGCGCGGGAAGACGTCCAGGAGGATCACCGCGTTTGGCTTCTTCCATTCAGGGAACCAGCTCGAGCCGGGGTCTCGCGTAGCCGCCGCTCTGGCCGCCTTCTTCGTTCGTCCGCCCACATCTTGTCACCCCGGCCTCGTCGAGCTCTCCTCCGGCCCTCCCCGTGGTAAGCGTCCTCCAACCCCACCCGTTCCCCCCTCTGTCGCATGCACCCGTCGCCCCCATCGGCCGTCCCTTCCCCCTATTGCTACCATCGCTGATGGTTCGGCTGCCGCTGCTCTGTTGTTTTGCCGCCGCTGCTGACGCTGCTTGCTCTCCTGTGCTGCTGCCTGTCCTCGCACAGCCGCCCACGTCCTGCGCGTCCTGGCCTCAGAATGGAAATAGGGTTGTTGTTGTAAACTGAAAATGGATCAGAATGGAAAAGTGCGTGTTTCTCTCCAAAATTTCAAAAGAGTAGGATGGGTCTTTGTTCAAAAATGATTTATAGGAGTTATAGGGTCTCCCAAAAAAATTTGTGGCAATTTTATAAAAATTATTTGAATTAGTTTTAGTGCAACACAGGCAACTTAGAGTTTGAAAATGGCATTAAAGGAATTTGTTTTTGGGGTAAACTCTGTTATGAAATAATTCCTACTGTTATTTAAAATATAAATGAAGTGATTTGGAACACCAAGCAAGAGTCACGTTTCAAAGTGCTGAACCTTTTCATATAAGCTTGCAGAAGATTTAATTGATCATACAAAAAATGAAAAACGAAGGTCATACCGATCCTAGTTGGTATTATTTTCCTCAATTTTAAGTGTTAAATGAACACATAAAGAGAGTGCTAAGTGATTTCAATATATCAAGTTTCAGAATAATATATAGGATTGTTGGTATTTAACCTTGGTTGCCATTATTTCTATTTGGAACGGTCTGAAGAATGACTCATGCTGTTTGTGCTAACAATCTCTAAGTGAAAGCAACTAGTTGGAGTAGATTTGTGCACACAATACTCCTTCCAAGACAATTTTCTTCCAAGGAGTAGTTTCATTTTGCTTGCAAGGAGTAGTTTCAGTAAAGTTTCACCATGGTTTCAGTATAGTTCCAGCATGGTTTCAGTTTGCTTCCAAGGAGTTGTTCTCTGTCTGGTCCAATTCGGAAGAAATAAAAAGTGAATAGTTTGTTTGTTCCCTGTGTGGTCACTCTATTTTTTGAGTACTGACATTAGTTATGTTTGTTAGCAGTAAGATATTTAAATGAAGCTTGTTCTTTTTCAACTGTTCAACTGATGCCATGAAACTGAATATAGTAGTTGAAAACCCTGTTTTTCTTCCTGACCGTGAAAATTTGAAGTCATGTTTGTGTTTTGGTTTTGTTGGTTGACAATTATGTTTAGTTTTTCATCTCATGGGTGTTGTAAAATCTGCAGGTGGTGAGTTGAGGCTCAGCATACAACTTGTTTTGACTAACCAAGAGGACGAGGTATGTTGCTTGCCCAAGCTAAGTGACACGTACGCGCCAAGTTTTCTGTTATATAATTACCTGTTAGTGCTTAGTTAAACTGCATGATACGTCCATAGCAGATGGATGGTACTAGGTGTTTGTCGGTGTACTAGAGTAGGGGTACCCTTAGTATCCCGAACTTGTGCACGGGCAGTTGCAGCCCTCCGCGGCAAGGCTTGCCGGGTGACCGCCAGGGTCCTCCGTAGTTCCTTTGGAGCCATTCAAGAACAAAGTATTCAAACCAAGTAGACAACGGCCGCGGCAAGGCGCTTGCCGCGGCAAGCTACCACTCTGTGCCCACGCTCCAGCGCATCCACCAACGTGTCGCCCTGGGGCCTTTCCAGGCGCGCGTGGCGAGAGGCTATGCAGCCAGCGGTGCGCGGTGGCAAGCGACGCTGACAAGATAGCCATCGTGGCAAGCGATGGCGTCCCTGACGGTCCCTTTTTGCACTATTCGGGCGACGTAGACGGGCATTTAATGCCTTTGTCCCCTCCCGTCAGGGTTAGGTATGATACACTGTACAGGTAGTTGTACCAACCGCAACACCTTTTCCATTTTTGCCCTTGACTACGTTGCCACCTTTCGGTGACCCCTTTAGCATATAAAAGGAGGCCCATGCACAACGTAGAGGGGGGTTGAAAGCCAGAAAACACTCATGCTCGGTCTCGTTAGCAGCTCGTGTGTACTTTAGCACTCAGCGCTCTCGAGCAAGAACTCAATACAATCAGACAAACAGCAGTAGGAGTATTATCTCTCCGGAGAGCTCCGAAGCTGGGTAAGCTGTTCGTGTGCTTCGCCTCGATCCACTCTTCGTGCGATCTCCGCCCCCCGCCGAACCGAAAGGGGCTCGGTCCGCCGGTCCCCATAGGTGTTCGTGGATCAGCTTCCCCATAGGTGCGGTTCGGCGGGGGGCGGAGATCGCATGAAGAGCCAATCGAGGCGAAGCACACGAGTAGTTTACCCAGCTTCGGAGCTCTCCGGAGAGATAATACTCCTACTGCTGCTTGTCTGATTGTATTGAGTTCTTGCTCGAGAGCGCTGAGTGCTACAGTACATACGAGCTGGTAACGAGACCGAGCGTGAGTGTTTTCTGGCTTCCAACCCCCCTCTACATTGCGCATGGGCCTCCTTTTATATGCTGAAGGGGTCACCGACAGGTGGCAACGTAGTCAAGGGCAAAAATGGAAAAGGTGTTGCGGTTGGTACAACTACCTGTACAGTGTATCATACCTAACCCTGACGGCAGGGGACAATGGCATTAAATGCCCGTCTACGTCGCCCCAGTAGTGCAAAAAGGGACCGTTAGGGATGCCACCGCTTGCCACGATGGCTATCTTGTCAGCGTCGCTTGCCATCGCGCACCGCTGGCTGCACAGCCTCGCGCCACGCGCGCCTGGAAAGGCCCCAGGGCGACACGTTGGTGGATGCGCTGGAGCGTGGGCACAGAGTGGTAGCTTGTTGCGGCAAGCGCCTTGCCGCGGCCGTTGTCTTTTCGCGTCCGGAAGCTTGTCGCTCACCGGGCCTTGCCGGGATGCGTGGCGCATCGCGACAAGTTTCTTGAGATGCCTTGGTTGGCCTTCCCGGCAAGCTCCTCTTGCCAGGGCCTTGTCTCCTTGGTTTGAACACTTTGTTCTTGAATGGCTCCAAAGGAACTACGGAGGACCTTGGCGGTCACCCGGCAAGCCTTGCCGCGGAGGGCTGCAACTGCCCGTGCACAAGTTCGGGATACTAAGGGTACCCCTACTCTAGTACACCGACAGGAGCCCCCGGGCCTGGGCTAGACACGGTGCCGAGCGCTGTTTGGCCAGGGCCAAAACAGGGCACGGGCATACGCGGCCTGGGTTACGCCGTATCTCACTCCGTATCCACCGCGCCCTCCCCGAACGGCACGCGTTGAATGCAGCGTCGTGGGAGAGATCGTGGGTGGTTTCTTTATTCGGAAAGGCGGAACGCCCGCCCCCTCCCTCTTTTTCTTGTCGCTGCTGGTCATGCCATGAGAACAATCTGTTAGAGCTGCGACAAGCTATCTTGTAATATAACTCTATCTTGGGTAGCAATTGCTATGTTATTTCCTTTACTCGATTCCTTCCTTTGTATGTTTTTGCCCTACGCTTTTAGGGAACTTGTCGGCGCAGGCACCTTAGCCGCGAGCGCTGAGTGCGGGACATCAGCAGCCTGCTGGCGGTGCCTCTTCCGACAAGAAACCTTGTCGCAACTAGTCGCAGCTCACTTAAGTTGTTGAGCGGACTCGAAACAAAGTAAGGGCGCAACTAGCTACGAGTTGGTTCCTGTGCGCACATGTTTTCCATACAAAGTACGGTCGTTCAAGGAAGATAACTTAAAAACTTAAAACTGATTGCTCAAACTTTGGCAACTTAGCTTTTTTGTCGTTTGCTTTCCGGCAAGGCGAAACTTCCTTGAACGATGCCTGGTCCACACGATTATCTTCTCCTTTCCCCCTGGCAAACTTGTGTGCGAGGGAACCTTCCTTTCCTTTTTGAGAAAAAGAAAGAAGAGAAAATAAAGATATGGAGCCTTACGGCTCGTTATTGCTTACCGGGGGTAGGCGCTGCACAAAGTGTCAGATAACGCATGCAAAGATAGTAGAAAGCATGAAATTGACAAGATGTGCGGAGCACATGAGCTTTAGTTATGCACGGGTTCTGCGCCCGGCTTTGTACAAAGGATTACATGCAACATCGGCAAGACTTGTACAAAAGGTGGTCGCCAGAACAGGTTCCGGCAACCGCGCCTTACGGGTAAAACTTACGAAGATGCTCAATGTTCCAGGAGTTGCTTACCGGAATGCCATCTTCGGTCTCAAGGCGGACAGCGCCAGGCCTAGTGACTCGTTTCACCCGGTAAGGGCCTTCCCACTTCGGCGTCAACTTGTTGGAATTCTTGGCGGACTGAACGCACCGAACAACAAGGTCGCCTTCCTCGAGACTTCTGGCATTAACTTTGCGGCTATGGTAGCGGCACAAAGCTTGCTGGTATCGAGCAGCTCGTACAGCAGCCTGAAGACTTCTCCTCAAGGAGCAGCACGTCATCTTGTCGCAACTGCTCTCGAGCTCATCATAAGCTAGCACTCAAGGTAACCCGTATACGAGTTTCGTGGGGAGAACTGCCTCTGCTCCATAGACTAGAGTGAAAGGTGTTAGGCCAGTGGCTCGATTTGGCGTCGTCCTGATCGACCAGAGAACCACCGGCAGCTCCTCAATCCAGTTTTTTCCGCACTTGTGCAGCCTGTCGATAGTCCTGGTCTTGAGCCCGCGCAGCACTTTAGCATTTGCCCTCTCTGCTTCACCGTTGCTTCTCGGATGAGCAACAGAAGCGAAGCAGACCTTGGCGCCAAGATCTTGGACGTACTGCGGCTCGTGAATTGCGTGTCGTTGTCGGTGATGATCCTGTTAGGGATCCCGAAACGGCAAACAATCAACCTGAAGAACTTGACTGCTGACTGTGCTGTCACCTTCCTCACTGGTTCCACTTCCGGCCACTTTGTGAACTTGTCGATTGCAACGTACAAGTACTCAAAGCCCCCGACAGCTCGGGGAAAGGGGCCGAGGATGTCGAGCCCCCAGACCGAAAATGGCCAGGATAAAGGGATCGTCTGGAGAGCTTGAGCTGGCTGGTGTATATGCTTGGAATGGAACTGGCACGCTTCACGCTTAGTTACTTGTGCAGTTGCATCCTGGAGGGCTGTCGGCCAAAAGAAACCTTGCCGGAACGCTTTGCCGGCAAGTGCTCTTGCACCAATGTGGTGACCACATATGCCTCCATGTATCTCTGCCAACAGCTTTTGTCCATCCTCCTGGTGAATACACTTCAATTTCACACTGTTGAGTCTTCTTTTGTACAGTGTGTTGTCGACAAACTAGTACATACTTGACTGCCGGGCTACTCTTTCCGCTTCTTCTTGCTCTTCGGGAAGTTCTCCTGTCTGAAGGAAAAGGACAATCTGCTGTGCCCATGTTGGAGCTTGCGGCTCGACAACAAGGACTAAAGGCACATCTGCTGCTGCGGGAACATCTGCTTCTACGGCGAGAACCTGCGGCTCAGCCGGAGCTTGATGTTCCCCGGCAAGCTTGCCGGAGCAAAACTTGTCGGGAGCGTCTGCTTCAACGGAACAAACCCTAGTGTTTGCCGGAGCAGACTGCTCCTCAGCACTCTTGGTGTTGATTTTGGCGACCTTCTTGGTGGCGGCTTCGGGGAGCTCTGCTGGAAAATAGTCACCAGAAATCAACTTCCTCTTCTTGCTCTGTCCAGTTGATGGTGTTACAGATGGTTGAGTCAGCTTGAGCACAAAGATCCCTGGTTCCACAGGTAACTTAAGCGCGGCGCACTTTGACAGGCCATCGGCAATGTCGTTCTGAGCTCTTGGAATATGTTCCATCTGTAGGCCGTCAAAGTGCTCTTCTAGCTTTCTCACTTCATCAACGTAGGCTTGCATCAACGGACTCTGATAATTCTTGTTCACTTGGCGGACGACAAGCTGTGAGTCACCCCTGACAATGAGCTTCTTGATCCCAAGGTCTGCTGCGATCCTGAGACCGGCAAGCAAACCTTCATACTCTGCGGTATTGTTCGTTGCTTGCTTCTTGGGAAAGTGCATCTGGACTACGTACTTGAGGTGCTCTCCGGTGGGTCCGACAAGTAGCACGCCCGCACCGGCGCCTTGCAGCGAGAAGGCACCATCAAAGTACATCAGCCACTCTTTGCTTGCTTCCTTGACGGGGATGCTCGTTTCTGGAACTTCTTCATCTTGTGTCGGCGTCCACTCTGCTATGAACTCTGCCAATGCTCTTCTTTGGATAGTTGAAGTGCTCTCAAACTTGAGGCCAAAGCTTGACAGTTCCAGTTCCCACTCGACAATCCTGCCTGTTGCTTCTGGATTTTGCAGTATCCTCTTCAGCGGAAAATGAGTGACGAATGTGATCTCATGTGCTTGGAAGTAATGGCGCAGCTTTCTCGAGGCCATGAGGAGGCCGACAAGCAATTTCTGCACACCAGAATACCTTGACCTAGCCCCCTGCAGAAGGGAACTGACAAAGTAAACTGGGCACTGCACCATTCTTTTCTGCGTCTTCTCATGCGCCTGCGCAGATCCATCTTTGTCGGGACCAGAGCTTGCCGGTGAAGTCCCCTGTTGGTCGCTGGATGTATCTGCCGTGGTTGCTGGCTCATCATCCGCCTCCCTCTCCGCTACTAACTCAGCACTAACCACTTGATTGGTTGCCGCTATATACAGCAGCAACTTCTCTTGTGGCTTAGGTGCGACAAGTGTTGGAGTGGAGGACAAGTATCTCTTTAAGTCCTGCAGCGCAGCCTCCGCTTCCAGAGTCCATTTCATTGGACCTGCCTTTTTCAATATTTTGAAAAATGGCAGGGCGCGCTCAGCAGAGCTAGAGATAAACCTGCTGAGAGCAGCCACGCAACCGGCAAGTCTTCGTACATCCTTGACGCGCTTTGGTGCTTCAATCTGCTCAATGGCCTTGATCTTGTCGGGATTGGCTTCAATTCCCCGCTGAGACACGAAGAACCCGAGAAGCTTGCCGGAGGGAACTCCAAACACACACTTCTCGGTGTTAAGCTTGAGGTTGATCTTGCACAGATTTGCAAAGGTTTCGTCCAAATCTTGAATCAGAGTTGACTTGTCCTTGCTCTTGACCACTATGTCGTCCATGTAGGCTTCCACATTTCTGTGTATTTGCGGCTCAAAAGCGTCATGGACAACCCTTGCAAATGTTGAACCAGCATTCTTTAAACCGAAAGGCATTCGTACGAAACAGTATGTGCCACATGGGGTGATGAATGCGGTCTTCTCCTCATCCTCTTCTGCCATGAAGATCTGATGGTATCCTGAGTATGCATCAAGAAATGAAAGCAAGTCACATCCGGCCATGGAGTCAACAATCTGGTCGATGCGCGGCAAGGGAAATGGGTCTCTGGGACAAGTTTTATTGACATCAGTAAAGTCGATACAAAGCCTCCATTTCCCGTTTGCCTTGCGCATGACTACAGGGTTGGCCAACCACGTAGGATGGAGCACTCCTGTGACAAGGCCTGCTGCTTCCAATTTCTTGATTTCTTCAGCGATGAATTCTTGGCGCTCCACTGCCTGCTTCCTGACTTTCTGCTTGACGGGCCGCGCATGAGGACAGAGGGCAAGATGGTGCTCGATTACTTTCCTGGGAACACTGGGGATGTCGGACGGTTGCCACGCAAACACGTCGACGTTTGCCCGCAGGAAAGCAACGAGCGCGCTTTCCTATTTAGGGTCGAGAGTGGCACTGATGGTGAAGGTACCACCAGTACCATCCTCCTTGGCAGACACCTTCTTAGTCTCTGGTGGAGCTGCCATTGTCTTCTTACACTTGCCGGTGGAGCTTGATGGTGCGTCCTCGACGGTAGCGCAGCACTCCGAAGAGGTGCACTTGCCGGAGTGGGCATCAGAACTCTTGCCGGACTTGGTCTTCTTCTTCCCCCCGGGAGCTTCAACGGCAAGTGACTTGCGATCTGTTGCGGCTGCTGCTTCCAGATAGATCTTGTCGGCGCAGATAAGAGCATCCTTCTTGTCGCCAGGGACAGAGATGACATTTATCGGGCCTGGCATCTTTAGCATGTTGTATGCATAGTGAGAGGCTGCCATGAATTTGGCGAGTGCTGGACGGCCGAGTATTCCATTGTAAGGCAAAGGAAAGTCAGCAACGTCAAAAGTGACCCTCTCAGTCCTGAAGTTCAACTCGCTGCCAAATGTCACCGGCAACGTGATCTTTCCCTTCGGCTTGCTCCTTCCCGGATTGATTCCTTGGAATGTGCCGGTCTCTTCGAGCTCGCTGTCAGGGATCTGGAGTTTCTGGAGTACCGCGGAGGAGATCAGGTTCAAGCCGGCCCCGCCGTCAACTAGCATCTTAGTGACCTTGAGGTTGCGGATAGTTGGTGAAACCAACATCGGCAAGCACCCGACCGCAGTTATGCGATTAGGGTGATCCTCAATATCAAAGATGATAGGCGTGCTGGACCATTTTAGAGGCCTGCGCGACTCGATGGGTGGTTCTGCCGCATTGACTTCCCGCACCCACTGCTTGAGCTGGCGGTGTGAAGTATGCAGAGAAGCACCGCCGTCAACGCACAGGACCTCTGTGTCTTTCTGAAACTCCTGCTCATCGGTCTCGTCATCATCCATATCTTCATCGTCGTCGTCATCTTCATCCTTGTCATGGCCGCGGGGAGGTCTGTCACCTTGCCGCTGCTTGGCCTTGCCGCGGCGTCCTCCTCGGCCGGGGCGTTTCTTGCCGGCTCCTCCAGCACCTTCCTGGGCCTTCTCCTTGTCGTGCCGCTCGTATTCAGCCTTTTGCTGCTCTACAAGGTGCTCGACCTTCTTGCAGCTCTGGAGGTCATGGCCCTTGGTGCGGTGGATCTTGCAGTATTGCTTGTTGGTGCCGTCCTGCTTGTCGGCGACTGCCATAGCCTGGTAGTTAGTGCCTGCGGCAATCTCCTTGCCAAAGCTACCAGCTTTGGCTTTCTTGGCGCCACTTCCGTTGCCGGACTGCTCAACAACTAGCACATCTTTGCCTTTCCTCTTCCTGTTGTTCCGCCGCCGGTTTTTCCTTCCCGGGGCAGCATCTTCACTATCAGATCCTCCTGCTTCTGTATTCTCTCCGGGGAGTTTCCTCCCTTCCTCAGCACGTGCACATTTGTCAGCCAGGGCATATAGCTCACTAACGTCTCTGATCTTTCACATCGCCATCTCCTCCCGCATCCTACGGTTTCGCACGTTCTGATGGAACGCGCTGATTACCGTGGCAGGGTGGACATCTGGGATGTTGTGCTGTACGCGGCTGAATCTCTGAATGTACTTGCGCAGGGGCTCTCCTTCCTTCTGGGCGAGCAGATGAAGGTCGCTCTCTTGGCCATGAGGCTTGTGGCCGCCTGTAAAGGCGCCAACAAACTGATGGCATAGGTCTGCCCAGGAAGATATGGAGTTGTCCGGCAAGTGCATGAGCCAGGATCTGACATTGGGCTTGAGCACCAGCGGGAAGTAGTTGGCCAGGATCTTGTCGTCCCGCCCCCCGGCAGCTTGCACTGCGATGGTGTAGATGCTGTGGAACTCCGACGGATGCGTCTTGCCGTCATACTTCTCTGGTACATCTGGCTTGAAATTCTTCTTGCTGGGCCACTGGACTTGCCGCAGCTCACGAGTGAACGCAGGGCAACCTACCTCGTACGGCAAGTCACCTGGTTCCCCTGGCGCATGCATGTCGACAGAGGGCCCAGCGCGCTGGTCGGATTGACGCCGCGCTTCTCTTCGGCGCTCGATGCGAGTACGAGCATCTTCTTGCTGTCGTTCGTGAAGAACTTGGCGTTGATCGCGACAAGCTCGTGGATCCGATGATGCGGTGGAGTCGCTGTCGAGGTGGACCCGGCGAGTCGGCGATCTTGGCCTTCGGGGTGGAGAGTGCATGGTGGTTGCACCCCCACTGGTTTCGTCGCCATTGGCTCGCGCCAGGCAGCCTTGCTGCGGCAACGATGTACTCGGCTGCCGCGGAGTGTCACCGTTGGCGAAGCCGATGAGGCTCTGAATGGTGGCCCTCCATCCGTCAATCTTGTCTGACGTTGGAGGGTAATCCAGGAGCAGTCGAGATCGCGCCAAAGCTTCTGCTGGAGTGGCGGGCGGTAGTGGCGAACGGTGCGAGGAACGGGATATGCTCGGACTTCTAACCATGTTAGAAGGAGGAGTATCCTGTCCAGGCGACCGTGTCTCGCTCGTGCCAGCATGTTGGCGTGCATGCTGGTCTTGAGCACCCCGAGATCCACCAGCTTGATCTTGGTCCAACAAACGTATGGCAATGCGAATACCATGACGCTGTCGGTCCTGCGCCTCCTGAGATGGGCGCAGAACATGTACGGACGCCGAGGTCTGCGCAGCCTTGTCCTTGGACCTGGTAGCGCCGTGAGCTCCCTCGTCGATGTTTGTTCTTCCGCCAGCGTCTACCCCACCACTCGTTTGCTCCGGTGGTGGTGGGATCGACGTGGACGGAACAACTGTCATCGAAGTCTTCTTCTTCGGTGGCATGTCGATGAAGAAGATGAGGATCTAGCTTGTGTGAACCGCCAGATCAGGTTCACACAACCTCGACGCCCCCTACCTGGCACGCCAAAGATGTCGGGGAAGCTGATCCACGAACACCTATGGGGACCGGTGGACCGAGCCCCTTTCGGTTCGGCGGGGGGCGGAGATAGCTCGAAGAGCGGATCGAGGCGAAGCACACGAGCAGTTTACCCAGCTTCGGAGCTCTCCGGAGAGATAATACTCCTACTGCTGCTTGTCTGATTGTATCGAGTTCTTGCTCGAGAGCGCTGAGTGCTATAGTACACACGAGCTACTAATGAGACCGAGCGTGAGTGTTTTCTGGCTTCCAACCCCCCTCTACGTTGCGCATGGGCCTCCTTTTATATGCTGAAGGGGTCACCGACAGGTGGCAACATAGTCAAGGGAAAAAATGGAAAAGGTGTTGCGGTTGGTACAACTACCTGTACAGTGTATCATACCTAACCCTGACGGCAGGGGACAAAGGCATTAGATGCCCGTCTACGTCGCCCGAATAGTGCAAAAAGGGACTGTCAGGGACGCCATCGCTTGCCACGATGGCTATCTTGTCAGCGTCTCTTGCCACCGCGCACCGCTGGCTGCACAGCCTCTCGCCACGCGCGCCTGCAAAGGCCCCAGGGCGACACGTTGGTGGATGCGCTGGAGCATGGGCACAGAGTGGTAGCTTGCCGCGGCAAGCGCCTTGCCGCGGCCGTTGTCTCCTTGGTTTGAATACTTTGTTCTTGAATGGCTCCAAAGGAACTACGGAGGACCTTGGCGGTCACTCGGCAAGCCTTGCCGCGGAGGGCTGCAACTGCCCGTGCACAAGTTCGGGATACTAAGGGTACCCCTACTCTAGTACACCGACAGTGTTGTTTTGTTTCTTGCCAATGTATTTAGAGAGCAGATGTGCCACTGCAGATTTCTTTTCTTGAAGGCAGCTCACATAAGTTGAGCTACAAGTGAACAACTTGCTGCTATTAGATCTGGAATGGAAGCTCACATAAGTTGAGCTGATTTTTGTCCATATGAAAGCAGAAGATCATATGGTATGTGGCCTTTTCATCCATACGAAAGTAGAGGCACATTGTGGTGCTAGTTTGCTGGGTTTTGTCTCCGACCGTCGTGTCGTGATGATTTTGCAGGTACCCCGAGAGGCCCTTGAGTTTGCCAGAATGTTGATTAACTTACGTTCCGGCAAATTCGGGAACTCCATATGTCCTATTTTCAGCAAAGGTCATGCTGAAATTTTCCGTGAATTTTTAGCATGAATTTGCTAAAAATAGGACATATGGGGTACTTGCTACTAATGCATGGGTCGGGGTATCTTAGTACTTAATTAAGTAGGATCAACTACCCCTTTATTCTTGCTGCATTAAACCATAGGTGGCAATAGAGCCAAGTGATTAGGCCCAACTTAGAATTCTCCTTAGCATCGATAAACCCTAGATGATAAACCCAACATAGGTGGCAATAGAGCCAAGTGATTAGTGCCAAGTGATTAGGCCCAACCTAGGGTGCCTCAGCATCGATAAACCCTAAATGATGAAAACTTAACTTGGCTGCCCCGGATGCCTCGCTGTTGATGAGAACCTAAATGATGTACGCTTAGGCTTTTAGGGTGCCTCAGCATCGACAAACCCTAAATGATGAAAGCTTGGGCTTTTAGGGTGCCTTAGCGTCGACAAACCCTAAATGATGAGACCATGATCTTGTTCCTTGACAATAACCAACTTTTTGACCAAACTTTTTTCCTATTTGGAGCGAAACATGGCCCACAACGATGAGGCCGGTGGTTCGGGCGGCAAGCAATTCTGGGAGCTGTCCCAGGAGATGGAGGAACAACCTCACCGCTATGAGGACGCCGTGGAAGACACAACGATGAGGCCGGTGGTTCGGGTGGCAAGCAATTCTGGGAGCTGTCCCAGGAGATGGAGGAACAACCTCACCGCTATGAGGACGCCGCGGAAGACACCGATCCTGACTACACAACCCCTAGTGGCGTCGGGGATGATACCACTGATGGTGCCGCCGAGGATGCCACCACTGATGATGGCGGCACACACACAGATGGCAGCCAACCGACGAAGCAAAGGAAGGATCGGCGCCCGAATGCGCTCTGCACCCTCAAGGAGGAATTTACTCAAGTGGACTCCGACGGGCATCCAACAGAGGCCAAACATATAGTCAAGGGGTACTCGCTTCAGCTCGGGTGCATTCTCCGGAGCACCGTCTCGATCAACACCGAGAACCTTAGGCATAAGGACCACAGGAATTTGCGCAACCTCCTCTTCACGAAGCTACACGAACGATACAAGTTCCCCGCCGAATTTGAAAACACACGCCTCTCAGGGAATAAAGTGAAAAGTGCCGCCCTCACGAGGATGAGCACGGCCCTGTCTACTTGGATAAGCGCGGTGAAGAGAATGATTGATAAAGGTGATACTTATGAGAGGATCAAGGCGAAAAATCCTTCGATCAGCGAAGATGACTACAAGGAGTTCAAGATCAAGTGCGAGAGCAGTGTAACCTCCGAATCAAGTCAGTGGGGGAAAGAAATGCGGGAGTTGAACTTAGGGGAACACAAACTCGGTCCCGGCGGTTACAGAGTGGCGGAGCCTATATGGGACAAGGAGGACGCGGAGCGTGCCGAGCAAGGCCTACCGCCCCGCTTCGAGAAATACAGCGGTGACAAGCAGACCAGGAACTTGTCAGGGCCCGGTACAAGGAGGACCTGATAACAAAGGAGCTTACCACGGATCCGAAGACCAGGTTGCTTGAGCTTGTTCTGGTAAGGAATACACCCCCGCGTAATTAGCTCCATATGGTTGCACTCTAATTAATCCCCAATATTTCTAAATGGTTCACGTTCCTTCCTCAGGAAACTGAAAGCAGTAGCACAGGTTCGTCTCAGAGCTCCCCTTTTGACACACCTTTAAATAGGGTGTTGAACGTAATGGAAAAGAAGGATAAGCTCACTAAGCTGACGTCAGCTGGTCGTGTGGCCTGCAAAGGCTTGTCCACAAAATGGGGGTCATACTATACCGCTGGTGTGCGGAAGGAGAAAAAGACCAGCTCAGAAAGCCACACGCGCGAGGTTGAAGCACTCAAGGCACAAGTGGCGCGGATTCCGGAGCTTGTCCAAGAGCAAGTGGAACAACAACTGGGAACAAAGCTTAACGCCATGGTGCCTACATTGATTCATGGGATGACGACGTAGATTGCGGGCGGCCAATAGGGGCCTCCCCCGGTTCCCAGCATCATGGCCAGCAACTCGGACAGCGCGCAGGCGGCTCCATTGGTGTCTCCGGCGGTGGCGCCATTGGTGTCTCCGGCGGAGGCAGTATTCGTGTCTCCGGCACCGGCACGGGCATTGGAGCTTAATGCACCCGGGTGTTCGCCGGCCGGCACCTTGCTAGCAAGCACCCCCTCCGTCAGTTGCACGCCCGCTGTTGGCGGTGCCTCTCGGCCGATGACTTCATCTTCTTGCCTTTGACTGGGCATCCCTTACGCCTTGTACATGTTTTCGCAGGGCGCCGCCGATGTTCCTTGCACTCTTCTGCACTTCGTGGGCGCCGAGTTGGTCGATGTCAACAAGGGAAGAATCGTTCAACCGGGCAACCCCATGTTCCACGGTAATCCGATGCCACCCACAGTGTATAGGGTTGAAGTGGTTCGGGTGCTGCCAGGCTGCGACGAGCTATTACCTCCGATTCGACCCGCTGGGGCCAACGAAGAAGATGAGATGACCCTCAGCGCCTGCGTAAACTGGCCCCTACTTTGGCCGAACAGCCAGATTCGTTTGGAGGCGGGGGACACCACCCCACAGACAAGACCACCAGTCGTGCCGACGCCAAGCCATGGCAAGAACGCCGCAACGCTACCGGATCTGTCGGACATCCCTGTGCCGGACATCCCTATGGCACAGGATATGGACATCCCTATGGCACAGGATCCGGACGACGAAGACAACAACGACGGTACATTTACCAAAGTCGATAAGTACTTTGCCGAACATGGGTACGCTGACGAGTTCTGCAGGCCTCTTTCTCAAGAACCCAACCAAGACGACCGCAATCTAGCTGGTACGACGGAGAAATCCAATTGCAACAGGCGTCGTCTGGCGTTCGGTTCTCAGGAGACGCCTCCAGCTCCCGCCTTCACCGAGCCTCAGATAGCCGAGGTGCAAAATATTATCAGCCCCAACACGCTCAAGAAGGCGGTCTGTGAGCAGAACTCGGTCCCATTACAGGATATCAAGAAGAAGGGACGGAAATGAAAGACTAACAAGGGCGCCGGTGCGAGCCAGCCGGCACCGAGTTCGATCCATGCTCAGGACGGGCCACCTTCACCTAAGGATATCTCGAGGAGGGTGCATGTGGCGGGTAGGGCGATGCTACAGCCAAATGCTACAACCGGTGCTATGTGGAGTCTGCACGACAGTGTTCTTTCTTTGGAGAAGCATGATCTCAGGGAGAATGATGTGGCATACCCGGTTTTCATGGCCAAGGTGCCAGAGGGCAAGGGCTTTGTGGATGGCGACATCGGGGGTATGATCATCCTGCGGTTTGATGACATCTTTGCTATGTTTAACCTTCATCCGCTGCACTACACCTTCGTTCGGCTGTTTTTGCTGAGTATGGAGATGCGGATCATTAGAGACAAGACCCCGGACATCGTGATAGTCGACCCCTTCTACATGCGTGCCAAGCACTTGAGCAGCGCTGGGGACCGCCAAGTTGCAAATTCACACCTCGAAGGCGTCATTCTGGCAAACCCAGATAAGGATAACTTCCTTGTGGCTTACTTTCCCGAGTAAGTCATCCCTTAACCGCCTCGTAACATATGATTTCTTAGATTTCGATCATTCTTTTTTTTCTAACATTCCATGTTCTGTGTAGTGACACACATTGCACACTTATCCTCTTAAGCCCGAAATATTCCATGGCCACGTATTTCGACCCGAACCGTAACTCCAAGATAGACTACACAAATGTCAAGAAAGTTCTTGATGATGTTCTCCCCGGCTACGCCAAATCTGGAGGCACCTTCACCAAGGCAGTTCGTAAGTACGGCAAGCACACCTTCTCACACAATACAAATTTCTGCTGCGTCAAGCAGCCGCCTGGCGGTCAGAAGGATGCCTACTACGCCCTCCATCACATGCGGGCGATCGTAAGGGACCATCATCACCTTCTACTACCAAATAGTGTCAAAGATTGGGACGCGAGGTTGTCGGCGATTCTGTCCAATAATATATTTTGTAACCTGTGCAAAAAGGTGATCGTAAAGGAGATAGATGGAACGCTACAAATGCAGGGTGACAATGACCGCGATTTCATGACCATCACGACAGACGACGGCTTCATCCACGCTCATGTCCGATGAGTCAAGTCGAAAGTAGTTATGTGTAGTTCTGAAACATTGATTGGCTCATGCTGTAATTAAACTTTAATGAATTCGTATGTCTCTTTGGTTTGGACAGTCATTCAACTTTGGTGTAATCGATGCTATTTATTAGTAGGATCATGAATCATGCTATTAATGTCTTGCTTTTCTCTTCCGATCCTTTTGTTGCATACTTACATATTGCTTATGTATTGTCTGTTGTGTGTTGTTTGGCTTGTGCATAGAGATGCCATCATATGTCGTGTGCAAGGGTAAGGTTCCCAGAGTCTACGACGACTGGGAGGAGTGTCGGAGACAGGTTCACCGTTTCAGCGGTAACAGTTACAAAGGGTACACCACTAGCGGGAGAGAGGAGGGAGCGTTGGAGGAACCGGATGAAGACCAGTTTGATCGCAATTATGCTCATCGTGATGACCGCAACTCTCTTTTATGTGATGGTAGGTTAGATGATCGATATGGACTTGTAATGTGAAGAAAAACTCGATACTCGCGGTCTTGAGACTTGTAATGTTTTATCTTTGTTCGGTCTTTTGAATTCATAGACTAATATGATGAATTGTATTCGGAGACTAATCTTCTATTGTATTCGATGAATCTGCTGTTGCTGTGTGCTGCTGTCTATATTCTGTCCAATAATTTATTTTGTAACCTGTGCAAAAATTAGAAAAGCAAAAAAAAACAAATATTCATACTAATGGCGCATCACCACAAGGTGCGCCATTAGTATGCCAAAGGATACTAATGGCGCATCAAGGCAGAGTGCGCCATTAGTATGACAAAGCACATGGTTACATATGGCCCCCCGGGAGGCATACTAATGGCGCATGGTGTTACATACTAATGGCGCACTGCCTGGTGTGCCATTAGTACACCAGATACTAATGGCACACCAGTGGTATGCCATTAGTAAAAAATTCTAGTGGCATGGTACTAATGGCGCACCGGTAGTGCGCCATTAGTAGGCAAAACCGGTGCGCCATTAGTAGGCCTTTTCTTAGTAGTGTGTGGAGAAAAACATTTACATCTGGAATGATCATTAGATTCATCACACCATGTACTTACTTGATACTATCATTTATCTTTGGTATTGCCGATATAAGTAATTTCTTTATAAACTTGGTCAAAGTTTCAAAAGTTTGACTTTAAAAAAATATTGTAACTACATTATCGAACGGAGGGAGTAGCTCTTTCTCTCTCTCTCTACTATCTCTCTCGGGCCTCCCCTCTCACTCGAACTCTCTATACCGACGGATTATACGCTCACTATGTCAGCGTATAGCACTGTATATTGTTTAGTTGACCGGTCAACCAATCCACATGCTGCGTTGTCAGCTCGTGTTCTGTATCTTGGTGTGCTGGCCCATGTGGCAGTGGGTGAAAATAAGTAAACTAGAGGCCCATCTGACACGCGGTGAAGGAAAGAAAGTTGAAACCACTCGGGGTAGCACCCCGCACGCTAGTAAACTAAGGGTGCATTGAGGACAAACTTCTTGCGTGCGAAGGACGCACTCGCGCACAATTCACCACTGCGCGGCGGCATGCACAGAAGGACGCACTCGCGCACACCCAGCACACAACACACACTAGCACACGTGTACACTGGCGTCGCCACCGGTTGATATGGACGGCGAGGCAGCCAACAAGCGTAGGCCGCTCGAGCCAAAACCGCATCCGGTGAGCCTGGACTTCATCAGCAGCCTCCCCGATGACATGCTGCTCGTCATGATCGGTCTCCTCCCCACAAAATCTTTCGTGCGGACCGCCCTGCTCTCCCGGTGGTGGCGCCACCTCTGGCGCTGCGTTCCCCTCAACCTCACCATCAACAGCGGCCACTCGGACGGGGATTGCAAACGCATGGCCGCAGTTTCCAAGATCCTTTCATCGCACCCTAGGCCAGCCAGACGCCTTGACATCTGCTTGTTTAGTACCAAGTGCATGGTTCAACCCAAGTTCGACGTGTGGTTCTTATCCCCCGCCCTAGATCAGCTCGAGGAGCTCAGCTTTGAAGCTGGACGATGTCGCTCTATGCCGCCGTCTGCGCTCTGCCTCACACCAACGCTGCGCCGCGCCAGCTTCAGCTCCTGCTATCTTCCCCAGATTAATGCCACACCCTCGCTTCTTCTCCCTCAACTCAAGCAGCTCGACCTCTTCGACGTTGTCATCTCAAAGAAGGCTATGGAGGACCTGCTCCGCAGCTGTACTGCGCTTGAGTACCTTCGTCTTGAGCAGATCCACGGGTTCATTAGCCTCCACATCGCCTCGACGAATCTCCGATGGATTTATGTGTCTTGCTGGCCCTGCAATAAGACATCAATTGGGAAGAGATCACTCCTGCTGTTCCACGTTATGGTCATTGAGAATGCGCCTTTCCTTGAGAGATTGCTTGTATCAGATCTAGAAGGTCCAACAAAAATTAGTGTCATTGACGCGCCGAAATTGATAGCGTTGGTGTACTCGTCTGCCAAATTCTTCGAACTCTTTATTGGATCCGTAATCGTTCAGGTACAACACTCATCTTCTTCTTCGTTTTCTTGAAATTCACATTTTTAAATTTCTTCTTGATGTATTTACGACCGTCTTCCAGAAAATGATTCCCACAAGCTTGACCAAGTCCATGCACATAGTGAAGACCTTAGCACTAAAATCTATCGGCCCCAATCTGGATCAAGTTGTTGGATTCATTACATGCTTTCCATGCACGGAGAAGCTACTCATCGAGGTGAAACTTCTTTCCTATTAGTAAACGGTAATCACAGTGTAGCTCAATTTTTTCGTAATATTCCCAAATTACAATGACAAGTGTAGTGTTCAAAACTACATCTACGCACTACACCGAAAGAAATGTTTTTAGTATTTTTTCTCACGTGATCACCTGCATCATTTTTATGATGTACTACTATAGTAGCCTAGGCTAGTCATAGTGGAAAGTAACTTAGACTACTCCAGTAACTCTATGGTTACCCTAAGGGCAAGTACTACCTCCGTCCTGGTTTACTCTTCCAATTTTATAGTATCAAAATTTGACCATAGACTTAACTGAGAAAATGTTAATGCATGTCACTAAGAACTATATCGTTGGATTCGTATTGGAACATAATTTCAAATGGTGTAATTTTTAGTGACATGCATTGTCATTTTCTTAGGTAAATCTATGGTCAAAATTTTATACTAAATACGAGGTCGTATTCCCTCCGTCCGAAAAATCTTGTCTTACATTTGTTTAGATACGGATGTATGTAACACTAAAATGTAACTAGATACATCCGTATTTAGACAAATTTAAGACAAGAATTTTGGGACGGAGGGAGTACAAAAGTGGGCTATGTAGGCCAAAACATGTGCCAAATTCACTTGTGATGCATTTGGCATCGATGCCCCTCCATTGCTCACCTGGTGCCCCAATCTGGAGCACCTATTTTGCTCCGGTGCCAAATTAACTCACGCAATGAAAAAACACTGCGTGGGAGAGAGAGAGGACTGAGGCAATAAAAAACACTTGTTTGGGAGAGTTAGAGGTTGGTGTAGTTGGTTTGATTGATTTGTTTATACATGTGGGTCTGTGTGCACAACAGTTCCAACTCTTCATGCTCTTCACGTGCTCCTAGTTAAATGAGAGTAAACAGAAACACAGAGAGAGAGGGGGAGAGAGAGAGAGAGAGAGTGAAAAAATATAACTAGCCAGCCAACCCTATCGTATGAGCGAATGATATTGGTACCTCTTGATGACACGGCAATCTTATGCAGCCAGCTGCTCTAATATGTTCTCGTCTTTTGCAGATAAAAAAAGACCCGAAAGTGAAAAATGTGCATCACTATAACAATGTCATTGAATGCCTTGATCTCCATCTTACAGAAATTGATTTGATCGACTACCGAGGCAGCACGTCTGAGATTAAATTGGCCAGGTTCTTTGTTCTGGAGGCAAGTGTGCTCAAGGTAATGAGGTTTGGCGTTCTCTGGCGCAACAATGAATGGCATGTTGATCACCGCAAGCGTCTAAGCCTAAATGACAAAGTCTCCGCAGAAGCTGAATTTGTTTTTGAAACATCAAGTGGCCAGAGACTCGAAAACTTATTTGCCCATTAGTGACTTGTCAGGGCGGTGGATTTTAGTTTGTACGATAACGCTGCATCCACCTAAAGTAACGAAAGTTCTTACGTGAACTTCCTAGTAATTCCCTCTTCCTAGGTGCAGCATTACTCCTAACATTTGTAATATCAGTTTGAAACTTGTAATATTGCCGTGTCCCATTCCCGTGTTTTCAAAATCCTGCGAATCAAACAGGTCATGAGTTGGTGATGATGTTGTGCCTCCCATCTTTCACCAGTAGCCGTCAGATCTAGATCTGACGCATACAAACCAAGCTTCTCCATTTTTGCAAAAAGATGCCCACACTTGTTCCCTATTTACAAACAACTCCTTGTCTCTCACAATCAGCCTTATCTCCTCCCCACCACATCTAGAAGGCCGTGGAAAAATCTAGCGCGATGGCCGCTGTCGGAGCAGTCCACCCCCAATCTTGGTGTTCCGTGCAATGCACGGGCATCTACGCACGGGAAATTATGTCAAACAGGGCTAGTTGTAAGCAGGCTAGCTCTACAGCCATGACGATAGTGACTGCGGACGGTGAGGCTGACTATGGTATGCCGAACACGGCGCCTATACTCAGGTGTCATCTCCGGTGCAGGGTCTTGTCACTTCACTGTGAGGAGCATCACATAATAATTTGACCAACGGGTAGTACAGTGCTAGTACTCCTAGGAGTACTACATTGGTAGTACTACTACTAGTACTAGTAGCACCACCGTCTGGATTTAGGAGTACTACCACATCCATCTGGATTTTAGTATTTGACTAGCAATATCTAGTAATGCGTGTCACAAAAAATGTACTACTCCCTCTGTAAATAAATACATGGTGTTTTATTCTTATCGGCGAGAGAACTTAATGTTTTCTTGCTAACTAGAGTCTTAATAGGATTACATGCAATGATGCAATGAACTAAACACTGCATGTCATGTTTGGTAGTCTGAAGTCATTGAAAGCATGCACGGCCCACATCTCTCATTGGTTGATATGTCACGAAATAAGAAACAAGGAGGGAGTTAATGCACTGTGCCAAAGTGTTTTGGGATTATTTGGTTTTCGTAATGTGACTTACACAACATTTTTGTTTACATGCATTAACATTTTATTAGTTAAATCAAATGTCAAAACTTGGCGCAAAATGCAAAGGGGACCAATAAACCAGTAAACATCAAACTTCTCTCGTTTGGCCCTAACTAGAGGTCCGGTGAGATGACTATACTGCACCGGCACGGAGGGGGGTGCAGCTTCCTTGACTTACGACAACTGCCTTTGGGTGAATGACACGTGGGCCCAGGGGGTGGCTGGCCCACCTATCATACAGCCAAAGGCAGGTGCAGTAGAGGGCCGAGGAGTAGTACGAAATCCTATGCACCTACGCACGATAACCAAGGGCAAGAGTGATCACTCGAATCGCAAGATCAGTTGACTAGTAGAAGCTAAGCTAGACCCATGGAGGCGATGAGCGCGAGCATCAGCTGGCTGTGCCAGATTGTCCACGACGCCGTCCTGCAGCCCTGGCAACGAGGAACGTCTCCAGGTAGTATTGCTTGAGGCCGGCAGGGCGAGGGGCCGCTTGGACGACAGCTTCGTCTCCTTGTTTGATGAGGTCCTCGTCGGTTTCCTCGACAAGTTCAGCATCGTCAAGAAACTCGCGGATGACTTTGATGTAAGCCTTCAGCCGACACGCCCAGGCTTTGCAATGCCCGCCACCCTCAACGGCCACTATGGTGATAACCTCTTCGATGCACTGGTGGCCCTGCGACAGCCCGCTGTCGCGCTGGAGAATGTCCACGTTGAGGTCGCGCTCGCCCTGCAGTGCCTGGCGCAGCAAGACACCATGGTCATAATCACCCACGTCTACGCGCATGCAAGAGGAGGATGATAGGACGCTGGCCTTCTTGGACCGCAGGGCAACCTTGGACGCACTGTTTAGAAGCACGTTGAGCTCTCCGCCAACACCGCTGCTCCTCACACGTCGGTTGGTGACCCGGTGCACTAGGGAGTGAGGATGTCGTTGATGGATCCGTATGTATATTTATCTTTCCATCAAATCCATGTAGTAGTATATGATACTACAGTAATTATCTTACCTTTCGCATCAACTTCATAATTTTCGTACGTACTCCATGCATGAACGGCGCCAGAACCAAACTTCTCATTACTCTAGGCAAAATTGTTATTTTCTATCTATCGATCGCGCCATGGAGCAAAACCAAATTTTACAAGTTATGAGTTCAAAAGGAAAAGCCTGGAGTGCTCGCGTCGCACCCCCACACGGTTGGTCCGGCACGCCACTCAAGCGGGAATGTGTGCGGTGTTGCATTTTCACTTACAAGTGGGACCGTAGTTGAGCAAACCGACTATCGGCAAACCCCCACCCCGCCC
This sequence comes from Triticum aestivum, assembly GCF_018294505.1. Lineage (NCBI taxonomy): Eukaryota > Viridiplantae > Streptophyta > Magnoliopsida > Poales > Poaceae > Triticum > Triticum aestivum. The sequence continues at coordinate 692,566,941 of NC_057798.1, read as the reverse complement.
ACCGTGCGATGGCTGAGACAACAGGAGGGAGAAGAGATGGCTGTAGCACGGACTCCAAGAAAATTGGTGTCGGATGGGACTCGTGTGGGTGGCATGTGCCGTAGTGCTAGACGTGAATGCTAGTTATGGCCCATGCCACCCCACTATATCGAGCCTATATCGAGGTACAGTATGTAGAACAAATTTCCTGCAGTCCCTGCTCAGCACTCCTTTATCTCTCTTCTCAGCCAGCCAGCGTACGCCCGGAGCCCATCATCTGTTTGCTCACATGCGGTCCCACATGTCAGTGAAAACGCAAGCGGAGCCACAAAACCTGCACATCTTTCACCTCGAGTTGGTGGTGATGAAAACTAAATCCAATAAAGATCTTCGGTGGCCTCTTTTGGAGTTACTCAAGAGTAGTAAGATTCTATTTACAGTTTAACCCAAGATGCACATCTCGTGGCTTCAACTTATCAACTACCACTCTATTTTCATTCATGACACGACCTGGATGCTGGATGTCCCACGTGTCGGCAAAAGGAGGAAGAACCCGACCAAATCTTCGGTTGTGCTCTCGGATTAGACTAGTTGTGCTAACTTAAAATTTTTATTGTGTAGTCCCTCCGTTCCTAAATACTTGACTTCCGTTTGTCCAAAAATGGATGTGCCTATATACTAAAACATGTCTAGATACATATATATTTTGACAAATAGAAGGCATGTGTTGTGCAACGGAGGGAGTAGAATGGATGCAAGTTTTTGTATTGGGAAGAAGAGTACATCCATATATTGATAGAGCGCAATTTAGTAGATGTTCTATCACTTTTAGCTAGCACAGAGGCTATAGATGAGATTAGTGCACTTGTTGTTGATACTCCTACTTGGTATGCGTGTTGCTGCTTAGACGCAGAGAAAAACGGACCGGAGGGAGTACTAGAATAGAGGCTAGACATGAGTCTATATGCGAGGAAGCAATGTCTACTTCTTTACACTCGAAGTAGAAAGAAGCACGCAAGATCGAGCCTCCGCAGATCAACAATGAATGGATCAAGAAGGCACTAATCCAACTTACAGGAGTAGTAAAATGTATTCTTGTGGTTCTTGTTTTCTTTGGTCTTGCTTTCCTAGTCAAAATTATCGTTGGAGTTCGTGCAAAACGGAGGTTCGTTTGGGGTCGTGCGTTGCAGTTGGCCTTACAAGTGGGACCGCAGTTAAGGAAAACGACTATCGGCAAACCCCCACCTCGCCCGCCACGCGATGGCTGAGTTAGAGAAACGATGAGGTTGAAGAGATTTCTCTAGCACGGACTCCAAGAAATATGATGTCAGATGGAAGTCATGCTGGTGGCGTGTGCCGTACTCCTGGACGTGAATGCTTGTTCTGGCCCATGCCACCCTACTACTCCTACTAGTTAATTCTATATAGTACTACTAGTATCGAGGATTTGAGGTGCTGGTTACATAGTACAATATGGCTACAGTAAAAACACCCGCACGACACGCAAAGCATGTGAAGCTAGTACAAATAGTGTACTACTCCCTCCGTCCGAAAATACTTGTGATCAAAATGGACAAAAAAAGATGTATCTAGAACTAAAATACATCTAGATAAATCCCCTTTTATTCATTTTGATGACAAGCATTTCTGGACGGAATGAGTACTATTGTTGACTAGCCCCATCCGATAACCTGTTGCAATGCACGTACAATTATGTATCCGGAAAATATATTTTTTGCCTCGTCGCACCACTCACTCACAGAAGCAACTCGAAATCCATTCATAAATTTAGTAAGTTTATCACAGGCATATCATTTTATTACATACAACAGGTCATCAACCCACATCGACAACGAGGATACATTATAAATACTAAAGTTTTCACCACACAACAAATAACAAGAAATGAAATGAACTTCAACTCAACCATTCCTCGGCGTTGGAAACGCTTGCTTTGAACCACAAGTGATTCTCTGGGACGGGCCATCCATTGTCGATCTGGAGACCAACGCAGGACTGATCATCCAGGCTGAAGCGGCCTACTATATCAGTACCAGGGTAGGGAACCACCCAAATGTCCAAGGTATAGACACAGTTGCTTCTCATAAATGGTAGTAACGTTGTGTCAACAGCAGTTGGATCGCCTTTCACCATCATTGGATAGTTTTGTCCAAGGAAGAGCGAGTTTTCTCTAAGACTATCAATTCTGTACCAGGGAGAAGGAGTTGGCGCTAGCACACTAGTATCCATCCCGAATACCATGCAACGGGTGTTGGAATAGGTTTGGAGAGTGCGACCATGGGAGACACCTGCTTCCTTAGCAGTAACATCATCAGTGGGCTGTATACACACGAGAAGAGGTGATCCATCGGAATTAGTTGCCAGGCGCCAAATAGTATATGGGCGCTGCTCGTCCTCATGCTCGTGATCATCACCATCATCATCTCCCCCTTGGTTATAAAAATCTTCAAGTATAGGTTGTGGAATGCTCACAGGACCTTGGAAACACAAGAAGAAGGTTAATTAGTAAGGCTGGCCATAGTGGGGGTAACATAAGTAGTATCATGCACTTGGGACTCGCAAACATGCTTATGTGGGAGGAAATTAAGGAAGAGAGAGATGGTTATAGTAACATAGGTAGATACCGTAACATAATAAATGTGATGCTACTATGTGTCATGCATGGCAATAAATGAGACCACCTATGATACTAATCTAAGATACTAAGCACTATAGAGGTAGTAACATAAACTAGTAACATATGCATGTTACTAGTCTAAGTTACTCCCCACTATGACCATCCTTGCTAACCCGCATGCATGTGGATGAAACAATTATAATTACGTTGGAAGACAAACGTACCGAAACAACGAGGATGCCATGCAAAAACAGTGCCACGAGTGGTGGTAGCAAACACAAGGCCCTCGTATTGAATTGCATCACAGTACTCATCCGTGTACAGAAACTGATTTTTGAGCAATATCCATCCAGTCAAACCACTAACGACGGCAACAAGCTTGTCGAAGATAGCAACAACTTCATAGTTGTTGTTATTCCAAGAGCGGTTGGGGACTCGTGAAATTGCTATCTTCCGTAGAAGACAGTCACCATGATTGTATTTGAACGTGCGTACAATACCGGTGTGCTCAACCTCTGGGCAGTCTGCTGAGATTTTTGGAAGTGGAACCCGGTCACGAGTATAAACATTCACAAGTTCCCACTCGCAGTTGGACCCAATGTAAACAACCCAATCTCCATTTGCGCCTGCCTAAGCCTTTCCCTCAAGCGATGACATCTTAACATCATACGTATAATTATCAAGCGGCATCAACTTGCACAAGGCGAGGCCTCCGTCGTGACGGCACCAGTCATCAGGGTCACGGCGAAGAAGATAGGGGAGATCAATCCGCTCCTTGACTTATGGGTTCCTTGTAATGATGTTATTTGTCACACCGATCAATGAGCTCCTCCACCACGTCATCTTTCAGATCGGGGCAAGAATAATGGGGTCGTTTCCGTCCTGTTCCCTCCATGGAGAAGACGATCGAACAATGGCAGAAGAAAGGGTGAAGGGCAGAAGGAAAATGGAGGAGGGAGAGGAAGAGCGTGCGACAGTAGTTCCAAATCGAGAGGGAAATGCGAAGAGTCGGTGGACGGTTGCCAGTTTGCCACGGTTCACGAAGAGGCACCCCGGCCTACACGTCGATTCGGAAATACTCCTACTACTCGCCGTCGTCTCACCGATATGTGGAACGGGACCACATGTCAACGAGACATGGTGTGTAATTTCTCGTGCAAAATGCGATCTGGCCGCGTTGGCCCGAGGTGCCGCATTAGTTATCGGCCTTTATTTTTTTAATGGCACGCTGTTCAGTTTTGAAGCACGACTAACTAGAACTGTACGCGGAGAAAATATAAACTACTCTACCACTACTCCACCTCCAGTACTAGTAGTATAAAGAAGATATATAGGCTAGAGCTTCAGCGATTTCTTCCCAAGGGCTGCCCACTTGCTTCTCACACTACTACCCTCTCTCCAGATCTAAAAAAGATGGCCCCTCTCTCCCTCCTCACCGGTGGTCACAGATCCACCGGGGAAGAAAAGGACGTGCAGCGTTGACGCACTCGTCGTCGGCGAGCGAGGTCACGCACCAACGACAAGGCCGTCCTCTCAGACCTAGCGCCCGCGCGGGATCGCCGCTGTAGTGTGTGCGGAGGACGACGACTATGAGTGAAGCCACTTCCCGCCAACCCTCAGGTATGCTAACTCTTTTTGAACCATACCCTTGTTTTATTGCCCCATCTGGCACGTCGTTGCATGTGGGTATTTTTCCACTCCACCATCTTCCCAATTTGCTATCCTCTGCTATGCTGGCTACACAGACGAAAACCATAATTTGCACTATTAAAGGAAACCCTACTTCATGCAGACTAATGCATGTCTGGGTTGAATAAGGAAAGGAAGGGAGACTGTACTGTCCAAGAGAGTAGGCATCGAACCCGCATCTAGTTTGAAAAGGGGAAATCAGTAGCTAAGGAACTAGTCTCGTGTCTCTTGGTTGAAGAAGGGTAGAAAGGCATGACAACGCAATAGAGAATTACCAGGTCCATTGGTTTGTTGTCCTCACATAGGAAAAATGTGGCTAAAGAGAACAAAAATGGGACGTAATCCACATATGCTGCCTGGATATTTGTTGCTCTGGGCAACCATACCTCCCTCACCACTCTGCGTCCGTGGAGGTACATCGTACTGGTGCACCCACTGTCCGAATGGGCCTCCTATGCTCTTATTGCCACTTTTTTTGCTGTTAGTATAACGCCAGCAGTCAAGTCAAGCAATGCTACTGCTAGAGTGAAGCCACATTTAACTAATGCCGCTCTCAGTCTAATGCCACCGATAAATTTAAGCAATGCCATTTAATATCACTGGATTATTTCACGGTTAGCTGTTGATTGTGGATGTATTACAGATTTTTCAGTTAAGGCATTATAATGTTGTTGCACAACCAGTATACCAACGATGAAACTTGTTACTACCTTTAGATTTTTGCACTGTTAATGCTTATAGATTGCATACCTCACTTTCATGAGATAAGTTAATTTTTTTGTACAGTGTCACCAAAATGCCAAGGCGCCGATGTCATTTTATTTTGGTTAAACTGCACAAACAATTATGAAGAGAAGAGGAAAGGTCAAGAGTGGGCACTTCCTCCTCCGGCTGTTCTCTTGATTCGTTCAATCAAGTTTTTATGTTTGATCGATTATCTATATTGGGATAGCAATTTTTAAGGTCCCCCCCCCCCCGAGTTCGAAATGATATTTACCTTGGAGGTACATGGTTTGCAATTTTTTTATACTGTCATTAGTTAATAGTGCTAGTTACCTTTAGACTTTTGTATTTGGTTTAATGCTCATGCACAGCTAGTATACCAATGCTGAAACTTGTTACCTTTACATTTTGTATTGTGAATTCTTATAGAAACCTTCCAGTGCTAGAGTTTATTGAAATCTGTTCAGTAAAACCATTGTACTGTACCATGTAATAAACTAACTACTCTACTATTGCACTAGCCACTGGATTAGTGTATATTTGTAGTATTCGAATGGTGTTGCATTAGCGTATGGACATAAATAAAGTGTGGCAACCTTTCCCAGATATGTGCTCAAGAAAACTACTACCTGTTTTTCTAAATACTAGACGTTTGGGTACTTTAAATTGAACAGCGAAAACTATTGGGGATATAACTATTTGTGTAAGCCGCCCAGGAGGGGCCGGGTTACGCAAAGAAGACTCACCAGAGAGAAGCCCAAGACCAAAGTGTGAAGATGGCGGTTCATAGAAAGCTTAAGGCCCACAGGCGACTTAAGGCCCGTTGTAGTAAACCGCTATAATAATATTACTTGTATCATAAGGTAGACTTAACTAGTCACCGAGACGGACATTGTTTATAAGCCGGCCGGGACTCTGTAAGCCGCAGGGCGTCGACCCGTTTATATAAGGGGACGACCCGCTGGCGGCTTAGGGCAAGAAACAACTCAACGAGAGCCAGGCATAGCGTATCTCGCTCCCTGGTCATCGAAACATCAATACCAACCCAACTAGACGTAGGCCTTACCTTCACCGCAAGGGGCCGAACTAGTATAAAACCTCTCGTGTCCCTTGTCCCGATTAACCCCTTCAAGCTTCCTAGTTGCGATGGCTCCACAACTAAGTCCTTTCATGAGGACATCTGACGTGACAATTCCATGATAGTTGGTGCCCACCGTGGGGATTCGCACGGTGGATTTGAGTTCTTGAAGGGCAACTTCGAAGGGCTCAAAGGATACGTAGTGGGCCGGATGACCAAAAGTCGTCGTGGCAAGATCTACATCAACGACGAAGGCTGGGGCCCTGACGCTGGATCAATTGAGTATGGGTACCGGGTCCCCTTCGAAGGGATCCACGTCTTCATCGGCCGGATTGGAGATGCGGGGCCAGAGCCGGACAACTGCACCGACCTCGTCGAGATGGCTCAGCGTGCGAAACCCGCCCGGGTTCAAACCGGCATGAAGCGTGTCTTAGTGGGCTGCGTCCATGGAGAAGAACTTTCTGATGGTCCTGAAGATGGTGGTGAGACGGTCGTCCCCTCTGACGGTGACTCATCCACCGGTTCAACAGATTCTTTGTATCAAGTTCAAGATGGTGCGCTCGGGGGTTGTTCCGATGGCCTTAGTATTTTGGACCTCTGTGAGTCGCCAAATTGGGCAGGAGACTTTATGGCTGGGACTCAACCCAGACAAAACTCTATAGCCGTGGCCGCAATCACTTCCGGGTTAGGAGCAGCCGGGGCAGGAGGCCCTGTGCGCCCGCCGGCTCAAATACTGATAGACCTCATGGACAAGCTTACGACCCTGTTAACCGCCATGGCTATCCCTGCAAACAAAGATGAGCATGACGCGGAGGTAGCATAGGTACGTGAGGAGATAGCTCAGGCCAAGGAGGCCTTAGCAGCTGAGGATACTAGGCTAGCTACGGAGTGGGCGGCTCTCGACGCCCGGGCACAGCGGTTGCAGTCAGAGGCTTATCAGCTCACAATGAGTTTAAACGCGTCCAATGAAGTAATGAGGAGGAGACACCAGAAGACCCAATCCCGGTTACCTACGAATTACGATCCTAGGGTTCTTTTTGCTACACCCGGAGTCGGCCCAAGTAACCCGCCCGATGCTAATCAGTTTATCACATCCGGAGCGGGAGAACCGGCTCAGCGTCAGGAGATGCCACCTCCTCATAGGAGCACGGAACCGTCACGTTATGTGCCAATACCGCCGGGTCAATTTTCCAACCCCATGGAGAATTTAATCGCAGCATCAGCGCGTCTGGCGGCTCTTCCAGTGAATGGCGATGACCCAACAGCGGTGGAGACCCGGAGGATCAGGGAACTCGTTCAGTCAGCCCTGGCTCAGCAAGAGATCTATTCTTATAATCGGGATAGATTTCATTCAGCTCCTCCGCCTTGGATGGCACCACCTTATCAGAATCGGAGTCAGAGTTACAGCAGGCACATAGGATCTGAAATTTTGTCACACGACGTCCAACACCGTGACCAACGTGGAGGCTATAACCCGGTACAAGATCGAGTACGTTGGGAGAAAGAGTGAGCGGCTCAGCTGGCGGCTCAACAGACGGCACGTCAGGATATGCCGGAGTATCTAACGACTTCTACTGAGATGGGAACAGCCACCAGAGCCGGTGGCTTTTCTTGTTTGGTACCGGCTTTGCACGATGTGGACCTGCCCAAAGATTTCAAGGGACCTCGAAAGGTGCCGAATTATACGACCGACTTACAGCCTGAAGCATGGATCAAGAGTTATGAGATGGCCATGGAACTGTTGGAGGTCAGTGACGCGGCAATGGCTAAATACTTCACCATGATGTTAGATGGAACGACCCGGTCTTGGCTAAAAGGTTTACCACCTAATTCAATTGGTTCGTGGGAGGATTAAAGGCCCGTTTCATTCGGAACTTCAAAGACACCTGTAAGCAATCTATGACGGTCGTGGACTTGACAAATTGTAAGCAGGGGGAAGGTGAATCTACCACCCATTGGGTATGCCGGGTCAAGAGATAATTCATTCATCTAATAAGATGGATGCCGGCTCTGCAGCCCTTATATTGGAAAATAATTGCAGCTTCAAGCCGCTAAGGCAGAAATTGGGGCGCCTTAAACGTGACTGCAAGGATATGGGTACGCTAATGGCGGCTCTGGTCAAATATGCCGATTGTGATAGTACTAAGTATCCTGAGTCTGACGGTGAAAAGACAGGGAAGGGAAAACGGAATGATAGTAGAAAGGGCCAACGGCACAAACCGGAGAATCAAAATAGCTATAAGCGTAAAGCGGATGACAACCCGAAACTTGTGGCTAACATTAATACACGAGGTAACAATTAGAGGCATAAGGGTAAGTGGCCTCGATCCGGCGGGTTATACACCTTTCTTCATAGTCTATGGAGTCTAGCCGGCCTTGCTAAGTGATATCCGGCCGTGGGATGTAACCCATCTTCAGTTTTACTATACTTGAGCCACCGGCTTTTATGATATATATGTTTTTTGACAATGTACATATTATATAAAGTAATAAAGCAGGACCTTTGTCCTTTTTTCACCCTTAAAAAGGTGTATATGTCTTTTTGACAGGTAGTGGAAACAACCAATAGGGACCGGATCATATCTGAAACCGGCTTTCCCTATGGACCGGCTTATGATCATATCTGAATCTAGCCATGATCACTTGGGGGCTTCCTGTTCAAACATAGGTCGTATCCGAACCAAAGAGAACATAGCTGTCGATACCCACTTGATCGGCATACTTGCCAAGCCTACTTGTGGGCTTCCTGATCATATTTGAATCACAACTTAACCCCTTTAGGTATGACGTGGATCGTATACGAATCAACGTCATTAAACAAATCTTATGGTCACTTGGGGGCTTCCTGTTCAAACATAGGTCGTATTCGAACCAAAGAGAACATAACTGTCGATACCCACTTGATCGGCATCACCAAGCCACTGGGGGCTATATGATCGTAATCGAATCTTAGCTTAAACCCCTTTGGAACGGTTTACTGATCGTATCCGAATCAGAAGCCTGTAAAGTATTTTGATTATCCTGAAACCTTTTGAAAAGCATTTTGAGATGTATTTTGTCTTGCCGGTTTAATATTCATTACCCTAGGTTGTTAAGTGCCGGGTAAACATTATATGAGCCGGGAAGATTTTCCAAGGATTGTAGAATAAGGCAAGTAAAGTTTAAAACACACAGGAAGCAAAAGCTAGAAATATATAGCCATGGCAGCTTACAAAAAGTATTAAGCATGCACAAAGGCATGACAGGCATGGGGATGTTTTTTCTACCTTATTACAAGACTCCCCGAGTCTAAAATTGATGAAGCATTGTTTTTTGGCCAAACACTTGGCGATTTACTCCTTCGGCGGGCTTGAGGGCTCCGGATCATCCTTCTCCGCTTCTTCGTCGGCGGTTTTGTCCTGGAAAGTTGATGAGGCCCAATAAATGCCGCTCAAAGATTCAAATTAAGCTTCAGCATCTATTAAACCGGTCGGGTCCACTTCAGTGGCAAAAGTATGCTTACAAATTGGAGGGATCAGGCTGATTTGATCATATGGAGCATTTGGGATTCTCCGGCTTTCACTGTCATAAGCCGGTGCATACTTGCTAAGATCTGTGTCGTTTCCAATAAGGGTTGCCACGGGACGTATGGCTTTGACACAGGCGTTGAAGTCATGGTCATCAAAGGCAGTGCCGTCCTCCTTCAGACTTGGGTATCCAAGGGCAAGGTCGGCCGGGTCTAGTTCTGGGAGCCATGCTTTGGCCCGACTCAATGTGGCTACGGCTCCGACTCTTGAGGAAGCCCGCCTTAAATCTTGGATCGCTGAGGAAGAAAAGCAAGGCTCTTCAATACATCTTGGAGAAGGTGGGGATGTGGAGTTGATAAAGCTACAACGGCCAAGGCACGTTGTGACCCGGAGTACCGCTGCTCCACAAGGGTGTAAACCACCTTGATCTTGGTCAGCATGTTTTGCTTGAGGTTGGTACTCCTGGGGCCTGTATGGTCACAAGCATAACAATAAGCCGGAGATACTCGTCACACTAAAAGTTGGAAGATTACAATGTTTAAAGGCTTAAGAGTGACTTACCGAAGATGGCTGAGACCATTTGGGATATCTGCCGCTTTAAGTCGGACAGTTCGGTTGTTGCCTCTGCAAGTGATGCTTTTGCCGTTTCGGCCCGAGCCACTAATGAAGCCCTTTCATCAACCCAAGCTTTTTTCTCCGACTCAAATTTTTTCTTCAATTTCTCTTGTTCAGAGATGCTGAATTCAAGCTTGGAGTTTGCTTTTTGAGTTTCAAGCTCTTGAAGCTTCAGCTGGCTCTTCAGGTCAGCAATCTCCGATTCAAATTGACTTATGGTGACCTGCATTGACAGCAGGTTCTGGTAAGGATTATAAGGTAACATTCAAAGTCTCAAGCACCTTACAAGTAAAGATACTTGACACTTGGGGGCTAATGTATGCTGAAGAATTGTATACCTTCTCTTGCCGGGTCACATATATTAAAGTCTCTAGCACTTTACAAGTAAAGATACATGACACTTGGGGACTAATGTGTCAATTCAAAGTTTCATGCTATCAACGTGTTAACAGTATTCACTTTAAACCGAACAAACTAACAGTAAGTAGATTTCTAAGTCTATAGCATATTCATTCATAAGCAATAGACTTGGGGGCTGGTACAGTAAGTAAGGTTCAGGAAAAGTTAAAGTTATACCTTAGATTTATGCTGTATTTGCTTCACCATGTCAATTTCCAGGTCACGGCTGTTGTGCACTTGGTTCAGATAACCTGAGACTATATCACCAATTCTTAGGTGAGCATAATCAGTGATATCTTGTTTAGCTTTCCGACGTTGGGCAAACTCCTCCTTGGCAGTGCACTGAGCAAGAACAGTAGGCTGGCCCGGTTCAATGTATTGGTTTTTCAGAAACACAACTTCTGGATCAGTTGTCTTGACCGGGCTATGAATTTCCGGGTTATCAGAATTGTGGACAACGTCTTTTGTAGGTGGGTCAGAGGTTGACACTGGAATATCAAGAGCCGGTTCAGGCGGTGGCTAATGAGTGGAGCTGTCAGGAACGGATGAGTCAATTGTCGATTCAGGGACCACTGGGTCTTGGGACGGCTTATTCTTCTTTGCCCTCTTGCTGGGCTACACTTGAAGGTTGTCAATCAAAGTGGAAGGATGAGTATCAACATATAAGTATGGAAAAACTTAAAGAAAGAAAGCTTGCATTACCCGGGAGCTGTTTTAAAAACCGGCATGTTTGATTGCATCGACTCATCGAAAGATGGAGAAGCATCCTAATAATTGGAGTCAGATGAATTGAGAGGTTGGCAAATTAGACCTGCCAAAGTAAAAGTAGAATGTAAATCGTAGGTAACCTCGGTTCGACGCTTCCTGCTTACATCAGGTAAGCCGGAGGAGAGTTCGGCGTCTTTAGTGGCCCGAGTTTGCCTTCGGTTCTCAAGCTATTGTTGCTTCAAAAGAAATTGAGGATCTTGATAAGCAAGTGCATGTGAAAATCTTACTTTCTGGGTCACCCTTTGGATCTTTTGCTTTGGCAAAGGCTCTGAGTCGGAGGAGATTATAGTTACCTCTTCATTGGCTGCTCGACTGTTCCCCGTATCCTCCTGAAGGGATAAAATGTCAGACAGGTGATGAGAAGGGACTTAAGGAAATTTAAAGATTACCTCTTCCTCATCCGAAGAGCTATCCTCCAATCTGAGTAAGTCGGAGGCGCTGGGTTTCTTCTTCTTTGAGGTTCCTACCTTGGCGGCTTTCCTTTCATCTTTCTTGGTTGTCCTGGCCCGTTTGGCAGCTTCATGGTCATATTTGACCTTCCAGAAGTCATCACCGGCCTGTGGAAAAAGTTAAAGAATTATGAGTATCAAGAAAGGTATCATATATCCGTAAACATTTGTTACGATTGATAACTTACCGCAGGGGCTGGGTTATTCTTGCAAAATGGAAGTAAGCCGAAGGCGTTGCTCATCACACTGCCCTCCTTCAGCAGTGACTGGGTTGTAGCATCCACCACGTCATCTAGTAAGTCGTCAGGGCTATGGCGTTGCGGATCAGTCTTTTCTCCAGTATAAGTACACATTAAGCCGGGACGGCGGCTTAATGTAAGTATACGCCAAGTGACCCAGACTCGGACAAGATCGATGCCGTTTAAACCATTTCCCAATAGAGCTTTAATCTTCTTGATGATGGAATTAAGAGACATGCGTTCAAGGGTTGTCAGCTTGTCTGGTAGCGGATGATTAGACTCAAGGCGCAGGGCGGGAAAGCCGGGCAGAGGCTTTTCATCAGCCGGAGGAATGTCCTGACAGTAGAACCACGTCTGGTTCCAAGATTTGGGGTGACTCGGTAGCTCAGCATAAGGGAAAAGACAGTCTCTCCGTCGCTGGATTGAGATGCCGCCAAGCTCAAGACTGGGCCCGTTGGCACGTTCATTTTGCCAGTTCATATAAAAAAATTCCCTGAACAAAAGCAGACTTGGCTCCCTTCCCAGGTACACCTCGCAGAATACTTGAAAATTGCAAATATTTGACATGGAATTGGGTCCGATGTCTTGAGGTCTAAGGTCAAAGAAATTTAAAACCTCTCTGAAGAATTTTGAGCTGGGAGGAGCAAATCCGCGGCTCATATGATCCGTAAAAATTATTACTTCCCCTGCTTTGGGGTGAGGCTTTTCTTCAGACATGTCAGGGGCACGGTACGATATGACATCCTTTTTTAGCAGATGCCCAGACTTCACAAACTCAGCTAGTTTGCTATTGGTAACTATGGATGTAACCCAATTACAAGTTACAGGGGCCTTGGTAGCCTTAGGAGCCATCACAGCAATTGGCCTATGGAAAAACAAGAAGATCCGGTTCAATTTTAAACCGGAAAAAGATTCTAATTATTCAAGGTGGCGGCTTAATAAGGGGCCTAATGATGTAAGGATGACTATGCAACAATACTTAAGCCGCTACAAGTATCATGTGCAGTTCACAATTTTTTCTGGGTCATGAGGAGCAATTAAAGTTCTGTGTCATTTAAGCCGAACACCTCGATGGTTGTATTTCCGAGCCTTTACCAGAAGAGGTTTCCCGCGTGATAAAAGCAAGTTTCACAGATAACAGTTATTACTCTGGATCAAAATATTGCTCTGAAAGGAAATTTTCTAGACCTAATACGAGGCATAGAAGTTCATGCACTCGAACAAGGTTCCTGAACAAGGGAAAGGAGATCTATTTTTATGTAAGATCAACACAAACAAACACCGCAGCAGTTCTATGTGGTTTTCACGATCTAAGTAGGGCATTGGAAGGAACTAGCGAGGGTTTGGTGTCGGCCAGTGATGAACACCGACGAACTCGATAAGAACCTAATGCAGCTCTGAGAAAGGGAATGAAAGGAACTCACAAATGCGGAGGAGCTGCGGAGGTTCGCCATCGATCTCTGGTCAAGGTCAGGTCGATGCAGCGGCTTGAGTCGATGAGGATGAGGGAGTCGATGGCGACAGCGGCGGAGCTCGAGTGGCAGAGAGGAGAGGAAGAAGACGACTGGGGAAAAGACCTAAGTTGCGGCTATTTATAAGAGAAGATGGACCGAGAGGGTGCGAAAAATGAGGAGATAACATTTATTATCCAGCGGCTCGGGCGCCTCGATTCTCGGGACAGTCCGTAAAGACAAAGATCCGTTGAAGATATGGCGGAATAAAAATAAGTTTTATTGAAGATGACGTCATGGTGATTTAACCCGGATCCAGATGATGACGTCACAGCGTGTTAAATTCTTCGTGCAAAACAAAAGACTGCAGGACAGTTCATAAGGTATTTTAAGATTGACGTGAACATTTTCAAATCAATATGGGGCCTAATGTTGGGGATATAACTATTTGTGTAAGCCGCCCAGGAGGGGCCGGGTTACGCAAAGAAGACTCGCCAGAGAGAAGCCCAAGACCAAAGTGTGAAGATGGCGGTTCATAGAAAGCTTAAGGCCCACAGGCGACTTAAGGCCCGTTGTAGTAAACCGCTATAATAATATTACTTGTATCATAAGGTAGACTTAACTAGTCACCGAGCCGTACATTGTTTAAAAGCCGGCCGGGACTTTGTAAGCCGCAGGGCGTCGACCCGTGTATATAAGGGGACGACCCGCTGGCGGCTTAGGGCAAGAAACAACTCAACGAGAGCTAGGCATAGCGTATCTCGCTCCCTGGTCATCGAAACATCAATACCAACCCAACTAGACGTAGGCCTTACCTTCACCGCAAGGGGCCGAACTAGTATAAAACCTCTCGTGTCCCTTGTCCCGATTAACCCCTTCAAGCTTCCTAGTTGCGATGGCTCCACAACTAAGTCCTTTCACGAGGACATCTGACGTGACAATTCCACGACAAAAACATCTTATATTAAGGAACAGAAGGTGTAGAGTTCACTCAAATTATCCCGGTAAAGTTAGTCACACCTTTGTTAAAATTAATGTTCATTATGTTATCGGAGGAGGTCTGTATGTTTGTCTCTATTGCATGTCTACTACATACCCGACATCATGATGTAATGTTAAGTCATTTCCTTTTGTACAGTGTAACTAAATTGTCAAGGCAGTGATGACATTTTATTTTAGTAGAACTACACAAAATTTTCTTAAAAGAAGAGGAAAGATCAGGAATGGCTCCGTTTTTCAGAAAAAACTATGTATGCCTTCCTGACATCAACCGTTGTTTCTCTATTTATTCCTTCAAACAGGTGGTTAGAAACAGTCTTGTTACCTTTTCCCATTAAGAAATTGGAATGCTTATATTTGTGAGTCTATGCTTCAACTAGTGCCACTTTTATAGTAATCACACTTTCAATATCTATGCAAACAGGGATGCTCGATTTTAGTGGAGCTGCACAAAAAGTCCAACTGGTTCAACATTAGGAGCAAGTTCTTTTCCAAACCTTTATATCCAATTGGTGGCACTGTGAGCTGTTTATTACGAAGGTACATGGTTTGCTACTATCTTGCTACTCTTTTTGTACTATCATTAGATAGTAATACTAGTGGTTTGCATGTGAATTTATTGGCAGGGTGGACCTACATTGGAGGTGCAGGACAGGATTCAATGATTGAATGCTCAATTTCGGTTGCATTGATTTCACCTCTTCCATCACTGCGAACATGGTGTGGTATATGTTTACTAGCTGCTTGATATTTGTGCAGACAGAGATGTCTGCCCGTTGCTATTTGGCAAACAAAAAAGTGTCCACAATTTTGGTTGAACTGCACAAGAGAATAGTATAGTCACTGCATGCAGTGCCATTTGAAAATAGACACAAAGATTGGATAGTCACTTCATGGACTGCAGAAAAGTAGTACTGTACTATTTACTGCCCAACAGTTGGTGCTTCATTGCTTTGGTCTGATTATACAATGGGCATCATTTTCCCTAAGTTAAAGTTTGTATTCCAAAAATAGTCTCGCGGTGTGATCGAGAGAAAATCAAATCATATTGCAGTGGATGTTCCTCCATCATGTGTGGTTCAGTCTCATGGTTCCATCTGTTGGTGAAACCACTTACGTTTGCAAGAGAAATTGTAGACTTCACAAACAAATTTGTCTTTTAGTCTATACTGAATGTTGGCCAAGAGAAGCATCCATGTTAGTGCGAAGAACAGATGTTTTTTCTAGATCTTTGCTTTTGGAGCTACGTAGTTGTATATGATCTGTGAATCATTGAGATGCATTAATATGTTGATCTTATGTATGGGAATCATACTAGTTAGTTTTAGTTGCGACGCAAGATCCGAACTGGCTGATCTTTGCTTTTGGAGCTACATATTTGTATATGATCTGTGAATCATTGAGATGCATTAACAGTTACTTATTTCTATTCGCTCAGTGTTTACAAGTTACTGATCGATCACTAGCTAGCCTACAAATGCACACCTGGCAGTTTTATTTGCGACGCAAGATGCGAAGTGGCAGTTTTTTGAATAAAAATGCCTACCTCTGAAGAAACTGAGAAGCTACACTATCGATCCTACACGGATAAAAATTCCTACCTCTGAAGAAACTGGCAAGCTACACTATCGATCCTACACGGATAAATAGCGTATCACGCACGTACTACCTCCTATCCGGTTTGCAGGGATCAATTCAAGAAATGACCTACTCGATCCTACATGAATAAATAGCGGATCACGGATGTACTAGTGCCTCCTTTCCAATTTGCAGGGCTTAATTCAAACCTCTCACCAACCAAGGTACTCCCTCCGTCCGGGTTTATTAGTCCCGTGAGCAAAGCAGCAAGACCAAGGCATGGTAATAATTAACGGCATGCAGCAGTTTAAGCCTAATTAATTCCAGCGATTTAAGTGGCTGCATGCGTGCCCTTGGCTGCAACTCGTTGCATGCTGCTTCGCATACTGCCTGCGAGCGATTCTGAGTGCCTGCATGCAGCCGGCCGTAATTAAGGCAGCTAACTGATGCGAAAAAAGATACG
Organism: Triticum aestivum; assembly: GCF_018294505.1. Lineage (NCBI taxonomy): Eukaryota > Viridiplantae > Streptophyta > Magnoliopsida > Poales > Poaceae > Triticum > Triticum aestivum. The sequence continues at coordinate 692,550,367 of NC_057798.1, read as the reverse complement.
CTTTAATTGTTGCTGGCTTTTTAAATCGGTGAAATCATTATTGACAAGGAGGGAGATAATCGGTGAAAAAAGATAATTCGAAAAAAGATACGCTATGATGGTTGTCAACATGGAAGTTCAGTACTCTATATGTGGATCAGACCTGTTACTTTGCTCTGAATGTAGAACTTTCCATTTGAACATATGGAATGGGATGTTATTTTTTTAAATGGGTTGTATTTGTCCTCCACGGGTTTAGACGCTGACTTGTGGGCCTAGCAAGTTGACGCGTACACAATCAGAAGATGATTGTACGTGGAGAGGATGATAGCAGGGACCCGCCAAGGTCATGGCAGTACGCAAGCAAGTGCCTCCTTATTTCAAGCCAATAAAAAAATGGCTCCTCCTAGTGGATTTCTGACATCTGGGTCCCATGCCATTGTCAACGTAGTCAATAAATGAGAGAATTGCACAACAAGCGGCTGACACCAGGGACCCAGCAGCTCGCCCAGTTATTTTTGTTTTGGGTTAATTTGATAAATGCCTCCGAGAAATGCCACTGCAATTTCCAAACTTTGAAAAGTGCCATTTCATGCCATTTCTAGTGGCATTTTTTGAAGTCTAGAGTGGCGTTTTTCAAAGTTTGCAAACTGAAGTGGCGTTTTCCAAAGTTTGCAAAAATTGAAGTGGCATTTTTCAAAGTTTGGAAATTGCAGTGGCATTTTTAAGAATCACCATAATTGGAGTGGCATTTATCTAATATGCTTTTGAGACGGAAGCAGGGTGTCATCTGGGCTTTGCTGGACACTCTGGCCTGTCTAGACAGCCTTTTCTTTTATGTTTACCCCAGACCAGCCCAGTAGTTTTTTTTTCTTTTTGAAAATGGCTATCCTAGTTTTTTGGTGATTCGTCAAGTAAGTCACTTTATCAGGCCTGTTGGGCTAGACGAGGAGAGCTTCATTCGGCTGGCCGAGAAAATGGCCTATCAGTAATGAGAAATGGGCTGTACATTTTTTTAAACACATCAAACCGGAAATTAGTTTCAAATATCTTTTTTTCATTTCAAGATTTTAAAATGCATTGATTTTTATGCGTGGACAATTTATTGTATTTTATATTGATATACATTTATTTTTAAAATCAGTCTAAATGTGACTTGAAATTTTGGGATTAAAAACAGTTCAGACCGCACCGACATATGCAAAATTTCGTATAATTTTTTAACCGTGGCCACAATATGGGCTGTAATGCTAACAAAAAGAATATGGACTCCAAAAAAACCCGTAAGAATTAGCAAATTGGATGTAAACTATTTGAAATAATGGAAGATGGGTTGTATGCTGTTTTCCACAGATTTGAGGCTTTCCACAAATGGCATGTATACTGTTGCATGTCCATCCAACGGCCGTCGTGCTTCTTCAATCCCTGCTCTTCCTGCTCCACCCGCTCAAACAAGCGCTGGCGGGACTGCCTGCTTCCTCCTTCCCGCGGCCGGTTGTGCTGCCGCACAGGCCTCACCGCCAAACCATACTCCCATCGCTGGCCTAGCTATCCCTCTACTCACCCTCAGTCCCACACATGTTGTTATTCTCTGGCACCGGCAGACGAACCAGTAAACCCTCGTACTCCTCCGCGTGGGAAATAACTGCCGAGTATTCCCTGGCTCCGTGTCGTTCCCTTCATAGGCCTCGCCGTCGTCCACTGCCCTGGTGCTCTCGGCGCGGCCTGGTCAACGTGGTCAATGAACGACATCCATCGGAAGTGAACTGTACGTGGAGAGGCTGACAGCTGGGTCCACAGCCGCACGCAAGGAAATGCCTCCTTATTACGCGCAAAATAATGATTCCTCCACCTGACATCTAGGACCCACCGAAAGGGCCTCTGTATTTCATGAAAAAAACGTTACCGCCACTGACAGCTCGGACCCACCAGCTATATCTTCGCACGCAAGGAAGTGCCTCCTTATTACGCCCAAAAAAAGAATACTCCCCCTGCTAGCTGGGACATAGTATAGTAGGCCTACTAAGTTGAAGGGGACGAAGGGCTTTGTCAACTTAGTCAATATGCATGATTCTAGCTCGACTGACCGTACGATGTCCATCCAACGGCCATACTGCTTCTTCAACCTCTGGTCTTCTTGCTCCAGCCGCCCAAAGCAGCGCCGGTCGTGCCGCCTGCTCCTGCCTCCGATGGTCGGTTGTGCTGCCGTGGAGGCCTCACCACCCCCATACTACTCCCACCGCTGGCCAGGCCATCCCTCCACTCCACTCACCCACACCCCCTGTTATTCTGTGGCGACGACAGCGCAGCCGAACCAGTGAACCCTCATACTCCTCTCCGCGTGGGCATCCACTCCCGCGTGTTCCCCGGCTCCGCGTCGTCCCCTTCCTAGGCCTCGCCGTCGTCCACTGCCGTGGTGCTCTCGGCGCGGCATGGTCAATGTGGTCAATGACCGAATTCCATCGGAAGAATACTGTACGTGGAGAGGCTGACAACTGGGTCCACAGCAGCCGCAAGGAAGTGCCTCCTTATTACGCGGAAAATAATTATTCCACCACCTGACAGCAGGGACCCACCGGACGGGCCACCAATATTTCGCGAAAAAACGTTTGCCCCTGACTGTTGGGACCCACCCGACGGGCCACCGTATTTCACGAAAAATGTTCCCCCTGCTGTCATCTCGGACCCACCGGAAGTGCCTCCTTATTATGCACAAAAAATGAATACCCCCTAGCTAGCTGGGACCCACCTTGGTGGGAGGCTGACTTGTGGGCCTACTAAGTTGACGGGGACGGAGGGCTTTGTTAACTTAGTCAATATAAACGATTCTAGCTCTAGTGACCGTAGGATGTCCATCCAACGGCCGTAGTGCTTCTTCAACCTCTGGTCTTCTTGCTCCAGCCACCCAAAGCAGCACCGGTCGTGCCGCATGCTCCTACCTCCCGTGGTCGGATGTGCTGCCGCGGAGGCCTCACCGCCCCTACTATTCCCACTGCTGGCCAGGCCCTACGGCGACGGCAACCTCACACCATAGCCGAACGAGTGAACCTCGTACTCCTCTTGGCGCGGGCTTCCACTGCCGTGTCTTCCCCGGCTCCCCATTGTCCCCTTCCTAGGCCTCGCCATCGTCCACCGCCCTGGTGCTCTCGGTGCGGCATGGTCAACATGGTCAAGGAATGATTTCCACCGGACATGGACTGTATGTGGAGAGGCTGACAGCTGGGTCCACGGCCGCAGCAAGGAAGTGCCTCCTTATTACACGGATATAATTATTCCTCCACCTAACAGCGGGGACCCACCGGACGAGCCATCGTATTTCGCGAAAAAACGTTTCCCCCCTGACTACTGGGACCCACCAGCTACACCTTCGCACGCAAGGAAGTGCGTCCGGAAAAAAAATGATTCACCCCTATGACTGTTGGGACCCACCAGCTACATTTTCGCACACAAGGAAGTGCCTGACAGTCGGGACCCACCTGGTCAAAGCGTACGTAGCATTGTCATTCTGGTCGCAAACGTGTACGTACATACTGGTCGTTGTAGAGGCGTGCACGTGTCGTAGTAGAGGCGCGCACGTAGCATGTACACGTACGTACAGCGGCCAGGGTGCAATAAAGAAAATACGGCCACGTATGTGTACATACGGGCAGGGTCTCGAACACCTAGTCGCACATACGTACGGCGAGGGCTCGTGTTCATGGGGAGGCAACGGAATGCGTCGTGTTCATGGGGAGGCAACGGAATGCGTCATGTTCATCGGGAGGCAACGGAATGCGTCGTGTTCATGGGGATGCAACGGAATGCTTCGTGTTAATCGGGAGGCACCAGAACGCGTGGGAGCCAACCGGCTTGGACGGAACAGGCGATGGAAACGAGGCCTGGCATACCGCACAACGGAGGAAACGGACCTCCTACTGTCGAAACGGGGGTCCTGTTGACCGGGAGGGGCGTGGCGTACCGCAAAACGGAGGAAACGGACCTCCTATGGTTGAAACGGGGGTCCTGTTGATCGGGAGGGCTGTAGCGTACCACAAAAGGGACGAAACGGACTTGTGTTGGAGCGCTACGGTCGAAACGGGGGTCCTGTTCATCGGGAGGGGTGTGGCGTACCTCAAAACGGACGAAACGGACTTGTGTTGGAGCGCTACGGTTGAAACGGGGGGGGGGGGGTATGGCGTACCGCAAAACGGGACTCCACGAGATACTGTTCATCTCCACCATCGACCTCCTCCAGCCTCCACGGGCTATCGTCGACCTCCTCCAGCCTCCACGGGCTCCTGTTCATCCAGCCTCCACTACGCGCTACTCCACCGGCTATTGTTCAACCACCCCTCCACGGGCACCCCTCCACCGTCTACTGTTCATCCAGCCCTCCACACCACAGGGTCCTGTTCAACCACCCCTCCACCGTCTACTGTTCATCCAGCACTCCACACCACGGGTTCCTGTTCATCCAGAGGCAACGGCACCGCTCACTGTTCATCCAACCACCCCCCCCCCCGCAACGCTCACTGTTCATCCAATCGATCGGCTTCAGTTAGCAGCAGTAGCGAAGGAATCGCCCCATCGGGTTCAGTTAACAGCCATCGATCGATCGCTCGGGTTCAGTAACGCGTAGCCTGCAATGCAATCGCTCGGGTTCAGTTAGAGCCCAACGCCTCGCTCGGCTTCAGTTAGAGCCAATGCCTCGCACACACGCGCGTACGTACGAGAGAAACACGCATCACTCCGCCCCCGACCTCCCACCGGAACCGGCAACTCCCGAAATTTTCCTCCCCCTCGCTTCTACCACGGTTTTTTCTATCATGGACGGCCCAAAGAATGTCATGCAGCTGCGTCTCCGGCCCGCCTAGGATGAAAAGCCCATTTTCTATCATGATTTTTTGTCATAGAAGTAGGAGCCCACCACATCTATTATGATACCGGGTTTTGTCACAATTATCGTCATAGAAGTGTCATATGTATGACAAAAAAAATCGTTCAGCCCAAAATGTCACGGATGTGTCTTTTTTTTAGTGCTACACGTTCTCGCATGTTACATCTAACAACTATGCAATACAGCACTACTACTATACTCTAACACAATAAATCATATGTGTTTTTAGTTTTACTAGATATCATATTGTTACTTATAATTATTCAGTTTGCATACATTAAAATTGCCTTGGAAATGTATGGCCAGTATCACCTACCGCGTGGGAAAAATCCCGCCCTTTCCTGTTTAATCGGGTTTGTATCAATGGATCATGCGAAATAGCAAAACAATAGTACTATACAGTACAAGTGACAGTTCACTGGGCCGTCGTGTCTTCTACTCCTCTGTCGTAAGAGTGGAGCGCTCGCTTTCATAAATCTTCTAGTCCCTTTCGCCGACATGTGGGACATCAAGCTACCGGGTCCACGTGCCATACCGGAATACAGTGCAGAGCAGCTGGGGTGAAGCACCCCAGTCATGGCGCTGGCGTAGTAATGAGCAATGAGGCGTCAAATCACAAAGCTGCACCTTTCCCGCAGTTAAGTTGGAGGGACGAAGTAATAATGCTAAAAAACAAGTTGGAGGGACGAAGCAACCATCATTTCACTCGTTGCTGAATCCGCTTCTCCCTGAGCTCCTTCAACTTAATGATGTGTTGCTTCTGCCATTGTTCTGCCTCATGTGGGACGCGGATAAGCATGGTAAAGCACTGACACGTCGGACCGCATGTTAGCAAAACGCCAGGACAACATCCTCCGAAAATAAGAAACCTCCCCCGCCATCTGCGTGGCAAAATCACCTCCTTTTTCCTAATCTTTGATTCTATAATTTTTTAGATAATTTAATTGAGATTTTTATAGATAGCACACAGGAGCAAAGCCAAGTGGTACGGTTAAGGGCATCGACATGTGTAGCCAAATGTGAAAATAGCTTCTGGCATCTTGGGAACCATTGTCGACGGTGTTGCCAAAGCCAAAAAGATGGAAGAAAAGCTCCCTGATTGATTGATTGAAGGAATAGAAAAATGCAGGGCCTATTTGGTTTGTGATTAACTTTGCCAAAGATTGCCTCACCTAAAGTTAGGCAAGTTTGACCAACTTACGTGAGTGCTTGGTTCAAGCCACATCTTAGGCAAGCCACACTTGGGCCCCACATGGCATACACATAAAAAATGTGGCAAGATTCCTTTAGGCTTGCCAACTTGTGGCTCTCATTTTGATGAACTAACCTTAGGCAAGCTTGGCAAAAATGTGTGGCAAAGTGTGGCAATGCTAGGCCTAGAACCAAATAGCCCCGCAACGTCTGTCCTCTTTCTCCCATGCTTGGACGCATGTAGTATAGTATAGAGCATAGAGTCTACTCCCCTGTCCCTTCTATCACAAATCACAAAGCAGTGAGGCGTCAAATCACAAAGCACAGACGAAGCAACCATCATTTCACTCTTCGCTGACTCTGCTTCTCCATCGTCTTCTTCGAGAAACCATCTCACCGCACTAGTACTCCTAGTAGTAGTACTAGTAAAGGACTTCCTGGATGCAAATAAGGCGGTTGTCTCGGATTGCAGGTGGCACTTGTGAACGACTTACCGTGGTCTCCCTCAATGGTGTTCTCCGTCGAACGCACTTCGCCAAACCACAAAAAAAATCGTCGACGTCACCGCAATGGGCAAAGAATTCAAATATAGTTACTACGTCCATTTTTTTTGTACACCAGGCCAATATATCAAAATTACAATTTGCAAAGGGCCACTAACAATAATTGAGGCAAAATTGATGGGGTTAGCAACCAAGGACATTAATATCCCTTGCATGCATGCGAAAGTGAGAAGGTTCGTTTCCATGGCGTTGCATTAATAAAGCGATGAGGAGTGAGATGGTTAGCTCTTTGGTCTTTCGACAAAAAAATACGCATTAATTGACATGTGAAACGAGGATTTGTATCGAAGGAAAACCCCGCGTTTCTTTTTTAACACTAGTACTCCTAGTACGTACGTACTTATCCTGTTTGGGTCTAGGCCTTGCATTTCCAAACTTCGCCACACATTTTTGCCAAGCTTGCCTAAAGTTTTCAAAATGAGAAGGAGGTACACTTGCGCACGGCTGTCGCAGTCACACCGCACCCTCACACGGTCGCTCCTGCACGCCGCGGTCGCACCGCACCCTCACACGGTCGCTCCTGCATGCCGCAAACCCAACCAAGGGAACGCACCCTCACTAACACGTGATGTCGCATGTGAACAAACCAAACTCAGCCGTCCCATCGCTAACACATAATTTTCGTTCATAGAGTATGTGTATCCAACGCATGTTGGGGAGTATCCGTACGACCCGTGCGGTGGTTTGTTGGGGAAGAAGAAGAGGTGAGGAAGAAGGAAAGAAGGGTTAGGAGACGTAGGATATTCATCCAACCACCTGAAATGGTAGACTGAACCAAGTCAGGCGACTTGCATAACAAATAGTATGTTTTTACACAGCAAAAGATCGATAAAAACAACAACATAAAGAAAAACTATCACTACTCGCGGAAAGAGACGGCCTCGTCGTCTTTGGCTGCCGGCACGAACCAGCCGTTGCTGCCGACGTGTGTCTCCGAAACGTGGTTGTCCTCAGCCTCCAGCTACTCGTTCACGTGGAGCGTGCGGGCGCTCTGCACAGACGAGACCACAGCCCGGTTCAAGTCGAGGACGTTCGGTTCCGCCTGCAGGAGGGCCTCGATGGCAGCAGCATCCGCGCTCTCCGCGTCGAGGCGAGCCTCCGCCGACTGGTTCAAGTCCAGGACTTCTGGTTCCACCTACAGGAGGGCGTCGATGAGAGCGGCATCCGCACGCTCTGCATCGAGTCGATCCTCTGCCACCCGGGTCATGTCCAGGACGTCTGGTTCTGCCTGCAGGAGGGCCTCGATGGCAGCGGCATCCGCGGGCTCCGCCTCAAGTTGAGCCTCCGCCGCCCGGTTCACATCCACGACATCTGGTTCCGCCTGCAGGAGAGCCTCAATGGCAGCGGCATGCACGCACTCGGCGTCGAGTTGAGCCTTTGCCTCCCGGTCCTCCTTTAGTATCGCCATGTTGAACGGTTGGTCAGCCTGCACCATGGGGGATTCGGACACCTGCACGAAGTCGACGTCCATCATCTCATACCCATCGGGGGCCTTCTGCACCGTGACCTCCGCAGTGAACATTGGATCGGCTTCCTCCTCCTCGTAGCTTGGCTCCAGAGAACTCGGGGATTGTCCTGCCGCAAAGCGAGCTTGCGAACGGAGGTCTGTGGCGCCGACCGCCGCCATGATTTCTCCGTGGCGCTCCGGCGTCAACATCTTGTAGTAAGTGATCTTGCGGCGCACCATGGCTTTCCGGTGAAGTAGGGGACGCTTGATGCGGGCTAGGGGATCGAAAGGTGGGGGAATGGGCTAGAGATTTGGTGTGGTTTTAGGGCAGTGGCTGGCGTAGGCCGAGCAGCAAAGGTTCTCGTGTGAATAGTGGTTCCGGTGATGAGCGGTCAATCGGTTTTGACTGGACCCTCCATGTTGCTCACCGAATGGAACACGCTTCGTCTTGCGTTTTCGCTTGCTTGTGGGACCGCAGTTGAGAGCAAACCGACGTCCCTCCCCCTCCCCCGCCCGCGTCATTTATTATACCACCACTCCCTCCGTTTTATGTGGAGTAAATAAAAACAGAGGGAGTATACTACGGATGAGGATCCCATGACATGGCCGAACCCATTGAATAACTGACATGCGGGGCCTAGCAAGCATGGGGTCCGTCAGTAAGTGACCGAAAGGGAGGGTAAGGCAGGGATATCTACGTCAGATGATCCACTTCCACTATACTACTTTGACCAAATGTTAGAGTAATAATATATGACATGCAACTTACACAAATGTTAGAGTAATAGTAATATATAACATGCAACTTACACAAAGCATACAGGGTCTAATGCGTTTTTCGAGGCTAACTTTGACCAAATGTTAGAGTAATAATATATGACATGCAGCTTACACAAAGCATACGGTCAATTTCATATCTGAAAGGAGTTTCCAATGATATAATTTTCACATTATACATCTCATGTACTCCCTCCATCTAGGTGTGTAAGTCATCTTACGAAAACCAAATAATCCCAAAACACGTACTAGGCGCGGTGCATTAACTTCTACACCGTTTCTTGTTTTTGACATATCAACCAATAAGAGATGAGGGTGTGCATGCTTTTAATTACCTGAGACTATCAAACATGAGATGCAGTGGTTAGTTCATTGCATGCAATACTACTACCGCCGTCCGGATTTATTGGTCCCCATTGTGTTTCGTGCCAAATTTTGACCATAGATTAATGTAACAAAATGTTCAGGCATGTCACCAAACATTATATTTTTGAAAATTATGTTCAAATACGAATCCAATGAGATAATTATTCTTGACATGCATTTACATTTTGTTAGTTAAATCTTTAGTCAAAATTTGACACAAACTACAAAGGGGACCTTTAAACCAGGACGGAGGTAGTATTAATTAGCAAATAAACATTAATTTCTCTCGTTTTCCCCTCCTCCTTTGTCACGGTGCACAGCCTAAGACGACTTACTCACCTATGTGAAAGGAGTACTATTAATCTTGTCAATAGTCAAATTGGAAACCATCTCGAGTACAAATCTAGGAGTATGTATGAATCTAACAATATTGATTGGGTGTTGTTGAATGTTGATACCTTTTTTATCATAGTAGAGATACTTTGACTACACATAAAACTTATATGTAAAGTAGAAAGGATAGGAGGGAGTATATTGTACGTTCGAAAACAAAACGAACATTGAATACCCTTTATATATGATTTGCGGATGCTATGATCACCGGCTCAAAATTTTGAATCCGCCTTAGGTATCACATGCCCCCACTCGTTCCCTCTCGATTTCATCTCGGGGTCCGAAGATCTATTGAAAGAGTACTAGGGTGGGTACATGCGAATGATACTCGGCAGAATGTTCAAATGAGGCATGTGGGAGGATGGACTCGACTGGAGGGCGACATGATCGACGGCGAAGAGGGTTGGAGAGGAATGAGAAATAAGCAAACGCCACATGATTACACTTGAACGGCTCAAATAAACAATAAGTTGTCTCGCTTGGCCTACATAGTGAAAGGCCTAATGCGCAACGCGGAGCACTGACGCTCGAATATGGCCGGGAAAACAGGGAAACCGACATGTGGGGTACACCCGTCGGGATGACGTAGCGCAGACTAGTCCAATGCAGGAGCTAGCCCACGACCTCCTCGCCACCGAAAACCGTTCATGTGGGTCGTTGGGGCCAACAACGGGGCGCAGCTCCAGCACCGCCTCTAGACACGGCGACCACCATGAGCGACACGCTCATATCGTCGATAGACACGGTCGGTTTCTATGTGCCGAGGGTGGCGTTAGTGCTGTGGCACGACCAACGGTATGTTTGGTTTGTGCCCAAGGTTTCCCCATCAAAGCATTGGGTAGCCAAAATTTTTGTTGAGGTATTGGTTGCCCATGAGTTGGCCGACATTGTCAAGAAAAATGAACTAGAATTGGCTAGAGTTCATTGGCATGCCAAAGAAATGGCAACCATCCAAACAAAGAACAATATTTGGGTCATGACCACAATTTTGGTAAGGTGCACTTTGGCCACAATCCAAACACGCCCCAACACCCGGCTCGTCGAGGATGCACGGGGCGCCGCGACGCATCCGCGGAGTGGTGTAGCGCAGCCAACTGCATCCTCTGGACCTAAGACCATGCCGGGTCGTCTTGCTTTTTCAATGACATGCGGGGATCGCATTTGAGCAAAGGGCATATCCAATGTTGCCACGACCGCAACTGGCTACCCTGGCACACCAAAGCCCTCGTCCCTCGCACCGTCGCGCTGTGTGTTCCCAGCCGGCGCCAGCTGCCCACATTCGTGCCGTCCGTTCGTATGTCGTCGTTAAGAGGCTTGGTGCCCGAGGAACCAACTCCGACGACTTAATGACGCACCCGGACGCTTGGCCTCACCGGAATGCGGTACTTAAAGAGGCAACACCCAGCTAAGCTCCACACCATAGCGCATCATCCTCCTACCTGGCACCACATCCGCCATGACCGCAAGTGCGAACGCTCTGCGGGAGAGCTTGTCTTCGGGGATGAAGCTCGAGGTCGCCGCCCTCTCTCAAGTTGCCTCTCGCAACGCAATAGCGGCGTAGCCGGACGCGGACGCGATCGTACAAGCGGTCGCCACGCTGGCGGTCGACGAGGGGAGCATCGTCAGCCATGCGTCCTATTTGCTGCCATCCAATATTCGGCACCGCCGAGGTCGGGGACTCCTCCGAGGATGAGTAGGGCATGGGAGGCGGCAGGGCATCGTGTGCCAACTGGCCGGTCCGTATCCCGTGTTCTACTCTTCCTCGCCGGAGACCGCACCTTCACTTCACGGGTCTGGAACCCCGCCCCCGTACATAGAGATCGCAGATGGAGGACGTCAGTCGCCGCCGTAGAATAGGTTTAGGGTCGGGTTTCTTTTATTTTTCTGTCCTATAAAAGTTCGAAATGTAATAAAAATCTGCCGTGTTTGCATTAATCTCGGCCGGTGTATATGAACTTTCACAATAATATACATATTGTAGGAGTACTAGCAAGATGCCCGTGCGTTGCACGGAAGATCAAGATCTTGTGGGAGAAAAGGATGAACGAGGGAAAGCCTTATCTGCAAATGTGGAGAGGAGTGCGGGTAAATTGTCATAGTTTCCTTCCTATCTGTTAGATATAGATCGGACGGCCTATATTGCAGGATGACAGGGACACCGTCATTACCAACCGAGACAAATCGAAAAAACCCAACTAAGCCAACCTCCCAGCATATCGCGCGGGAAAAGACCCGGCATCACCATTTTAGTCGGGATTACCGGATTACTAGTAGTAGTATCGATGGACCGCGCGAAGCAACATTTTTTTTTGAGGGGGCGAAGCACCTAGTTTAAAAGGAAAAAAGGCGGTACAATCACAGCACTCCTGTCGCGGTCGCATTGCACCCCACACACGTTCAGTCCTGCACACGGCTCACGCAAACGGAATGCGCTTTGGCTTGCCTCTTCACTGACACGTGGGACTGCACTTGGAGAAACCGACCATGTGCCAAACTCCCCCCGCCCACCACGCGAAAATCCTCACCCCCCCCCACACAAAAATTCCCCCCAAATTCAATTCAACCGCCCTTAGGCTAAATATTCCCGAAACCCCCTCCCCCCCGTCCCCCTCCACTCCATTCGCTCCGCCAAAGCCGCCCTCCCTGCCGCGCTGATACGTCGGCGCCGCGGTTCGTCGAGGGGACGCACAGCGATCCTCTCCCTCCCACAGTACGCTCTCGTAGACTGCCGTCCTCTAGCCGCGCTGCCACCTCTGGCTACGTTCTTGTGGAGGCGCACAGCGGTCAGCGCCGCCACCACTGGCGACGTTCGTGTGGAGGCGCACGACAGTCAGTTTCTCCCACGGTACGCGCATTCTAGACTGAGGCCCCGTTCATGTCGGTGTAGCGCTCAATGTTAGCTGATAGACGCTGTTAATCTCACTGTTTGACGAACTAGTTTACTGTCAATATGCTCTGCTTAAGAAGCTTCCTTGCCCTATTCTGCACTCAAGCTTCCTTGCCGATGTAGTTTGCTGAGATGGCATGCCAAGGCCGATTAGTTGCTAAAATATCCTGCCATATATTTATTGTGACGTAGATTGCCATGGTCTAGTAGCCAATCTGTTAGGTGAAATAGCTCTACACCGTTTTACACTCGATCTTTGTTGCTGCGATGGCCTTCGACAGTTTGATGGATGTGTGCTCGGCCTCATTGACTGCTGAAACAGCCTGCCATAATTTAGCACTCAAATTTGTTTGCTGAATTAGCTTTACATATATTTCGTTACTTAGATCTGCTCGTCCAAATATCTTGCCATAGCTGTAGACATCGACCTAGGTATTTTTTCTAGACTTCATAAAAAAACATATATGTTTTTCCTGTAATATCTAGTAGAAGAACTAATTTGTATGTCTAACAGATGGACAGGACTTGGATAACTTCTGCTCGAAGATTCTCCGCTGCATATGTTGAGGGGGTTGAAAACTTCATGAACATTATCAGAGCTGAGTATGGTGGTCTGAAATCAGATGTGCTCTGCCCGTGTAGCAGTTGTATGAATTCAGTTACAAGACCCCAGTCCATTGTGCAAAATCATCTACACTTGTATGGGATGTCGGTCACATATACTAGGTGGGTTCATCATGGTGAAGCTGTGAACATCAATGTTATTGACTACGTGGAAGCAGCAGATCACCATCTTGATCTGCCTGATGCTCAGGTGGAAGAGGAGGAGGAGGTGGTGGTGGCGGAGCCAGTGAGTTTGACCAACATTGAAACTATGCTACGAAATGCTCGTGCATTCCGTGAACTTTCACCTGTAGAAAAAAAATGGTGGGCCTGCATGTTGGAACAATGCAACGTTGCTGATACCCCAGGAAATAAGCTGTCAGTATGCTCAGCTATGGTCACCTTTCTTCAGGTGAAGACATCTGAGTGGATTACCAACAAATCATTCGATGCGATGTTGGCTGCTTTTCGCAAATCTTTCCCAGATGCGTCTAACCTTCCACACACCTACAGTAAAATGAAAAATTTCCTTCGTGCAGTTGGAATTGGATATGATATGATCCATGTTTGTAAGAATAATTGTGTTCTGTTCAGGAAGGATTATGCCAACTTAAGTGAATGCCCGAAATGCAAATCATCAAGATGGAAAGATGGCGATGCTATGAAGAGGGTTCCTCATAATGTTCTGAGACATTCTCCAATTACACCAAGACTGCAGAGGTTGTTTCATGATGCTGAAACAAGAGAGGATGTACTGTGGCATTCTAGGAACCAGGAGTACAGAGATCAGAATGTAATGAACCATCCATCTCATGGTAGTGAGTGGAAAAGCTTCAATGATAAACACAAAGACTTTGCTACTGACCCGAGAAACATTAGACTTGGCTTAGCTTCACATGGATTTAACCCATTTCGCCAACAGAGCGCCACATATGGCATGTGGCCAGTGCTTGTTATCCCTTACAACATGCCTCCAAATGTCTGCACCAAAGAATCAAACTACATGATGGCCTTGCTCATCCCAGGTCCAAAAAGTCCTGGAAAGGATTTTGATTTGTTCATGGAGCCTCTTGTGGAGGAACTTCAACAACTATGGAAGGGTGTTCTCACTCGAGACCTATATAGCAGCCCACCAGCTAATTTCTTTCTACATGATGTTGTAATTTGGTGCATCCATGATTATCCGGCTTTGGGCACTATGTCAGGGTGAACGACACATGGTTACAATGCATGTGTTTGCTGTGACAGGAATCCGTTGTCATACGCAGTACTTGCCAAGGACAAGCCGCATCCTAGAAAATACCGAAGACATGTGTTCAATGCAAAGCATGAAAAACGTGATGCGCCAAAGAGGCTCACCGCCGATGAGTTGCAAGTGGAACTAGAGAAGGTCAGACATATTACACCATGAAACCATCCTGGTAATGGTAGCGGGAAAAGGAAACGTGGCATGGTAGAAGAGAGATTATTGTTTACCCGAAGGTCCACTTTGTGGGACTTGGAGTATTGGAAATATTTGCATCTGCGGGATAATCTTGATGTGATGCACATCGAGAAAAATATATGTGACAGCATTATCGGCACACTTCTTAACATTGAAGGCAAGACGAAAGATAACTTAAAATCTAGGATTGATTTGACACACCTGGGTATCAGAAAGGATTTGCAGGTGCAATATGAAGGTAAACCACGGGATATGGCACCAGTGGTGTACGTCTTGGACAAGGTAAAAAGAAAAGAATTTTGCGAGGTCCTGCGACGTGTGAGATTCCCACATGGATTTGCTTCCAACCCTGAAAGGAGAGTTAGTGCAGATGGAAACAAGGTACAAGGGTTGAAAACTCATGACTGCCACGTCCTACTTCAAAGGGTTTTACCTGTTATCCTTAGAGGATTGGGCCGCCCTGACTTATACAGAGCAGTTGCAGATTTGGGACAATTCTTCAGGGAACTCCACAGTAGAAATATCAGGATAGATGCTTTGGAGCATCTTAGTAACAAGATACCAACTATCCTATGCGACCTTGAGAAGATATATCCTCCAGCCTTCTTTGATGTGATGGTGCATTTGGTTGTTCATCTACCTGATGCGGCACTACTTAGAGGTCCAGTACAGTATGGCTGGATGTACCCTATTGAAAGGTGGCTAGGCACTTTCAAGGGCTATGTTAGGAACAGAGCTAGACCTGAGGGTTCCATTGCAGAGGCCTACATTGCTATAGAAGCGTTGGCATTCTGCTCAAAATACATTGAAAAAGCAGATCAACTTAGCAAAGAGGTGGGTGAAGACAATCACAGGCTCAATGTTTTCGATTATTCTGTTCGAGTTACAAGGAAGAGTCGACAAGAGGACAAACCTAAAGGTTTGTACAAAATGGTTTGGTATGTGTTGAATAACTGTCCTGAGATACTACCTTATATCAAGTAAGTGCAGTACTGCAGCTTATACATCGTAATCTACTAAACTTGCAGCACATTCTTATATATTTAGATGTTTGACGCGATCATTATGTTGTGCAGCATCTACAAAGAGGAGTTACTGCCGCAAAATTCAAGAAACATTGACAAACTGGTTATGGCAGGATTTGCAAAATGGTTCAAGAACCATGTAAGATTTTGAAGTGCACTGTGAGTTTTTTAATATATTGAGTACATAAGATGATCATCTTGTCTATTTTCTAACCATAGGTTAAGAAGATGCGGGAGGATTGGCAGGCAGTTGATGATGCCATTTACTCACTAGCAATGGGTCATGATACTCGGGTAAGACATTATGAATCTTGTGTTGTTGGAGATGTGCGCTACAACACCTTTGCACGAGACGAAGGCAGGAAGACACAAAACAGTGCCATCACGAGCATGGATACATATGACAAAGAGACAACTGAAATGTATGCTAACATAATAGACATTGTTCAGTTGCAGTATATCTCCAGTTTTGAGGATCATCGGTGTGTGGTTCTGTTGTGCTGTCGTTAGTATAACCTGTTTTCCAGGATCACAAAACCCAGAGCTGATGATTATTTCAAATCCAACAATGTCAAGGCGGCGTACCAGACCAATGAGCCTTTTATTTTGGCAAATCAAGCAACACAAATATTTTTCCTAGAAGACAGATTTGCACATAGCGATGACTAGAGAGTATTGCAAAGGTTTGAGTAGAGGAATTCGTTTAATGAAGTTGCACACCAAGATGATGCTTACACTGCTCCTGATGTACAAGATAACACAGATGTTCCTAATATCTTTGAGAACCATCACATCAATGACGCCGGCGAAAAGATTGCCTGTCGTGCTGTGGACATACAAGAGTTGATCAAGAAGAAGCCAACATTCGAGGACATTGAGGACGAAGAAGAAGATGACACCATGGGGAATTATGATTCAGACTGATACACATGGCAAAGATGTTGACGTTGCTGCAGCGGATGATGATTACATTGCTTTTATCGTATTTGCCTGTCAGAAGACGTTTTTTTATCTACTATGTGAAATTGTGTTTGCTATGACAACTGAAACCTGATGAACATGTTGTTTAGTATTTTGCTGTGAGAACATCACTTGTTATGTATGCTGATTTGTGTTTGGGGATTGTATGACAACTAAAACATGATGACATTGTTGTTTAGTTGTACTCGTATTTGGTTGTGAAACTTGAATTTGATGACATAGTTTGCTGTTGGACTGCAATTTGCTTGACGTCTTCGAATGAGAACAAAGCTAGCCCGACAGGGCCTCTGCTATATATTTATTTATACGAGCAAAAGGGGATACCCCCTGATTTCCGTTAATAGAAATCATTAGATGTTCACAACACTATGCCCAGCCTGCTACACAAGTTTCATTCATTACTAGTTTCAGCAAAGTGCTCATGTTGTAGCCACTGAATACATCACGAGTGCTACATACATTGCAAATAAAGAGACAATCATCCTACAGAGCACATCGATTTTGCCCATTATCTTCACAAGCTCTTTCATCTGCTCATTGCTGTCAAGGCTGTTCAGCAGCTGTTGCTTGGCCATGATCAGAGGAACTGCATCTTTAACCTTCTGCTCTACATCTTCCTCTTCTGTCGTTCCTTCACTTACTTGTCCAACACCCCTACCTTCTGGTATTGGGATTCCTCGGCTAACCAAATAATCAGCAAAATTGCATTCCCCCACATCAGCAACTTCCCAGAAATACAAATCACACGAATCTTTCCTTTTCTGGAAGAATCAAATTGGAGGATCATCAACCAAACTATTAAAAAAATCAGCAACTGAAAGCAGCAGAACAACACTTAAACATATTATTACCCCATGATTCGGGCGTTTGTAGAAGACTCGGCCAGGGTTGCGGATTGTGGTTGAGACGCGATGGGCTTCCACTGCCGCATCTTTCCCGGCTCCCCATCCTCCCCTTCCTAGGACTCGCTGTCATCCACTGTTGCTCTCGGCGCGGCGTGGTCAACGTGGTCAAGGAACGACTTCCATCGGACGTGGACTGTACGTGGAGAGGTTGACAGCTGGGTCCACGGCCGCAGCGAGGAAGTGCCTCCTTATTATGCGGAAAATAATGATTTCTCCACCTGACAGCTGGGACCCACCAGACGGGCCACTGTATTTCACGAAAAAAATGTTTCCCCTGACTACTGGGACCCACCAGCTACATCTTCGCACGCAAGGAAGTGCGTCCGGTCAAAAAAAAACGATTCACCCCCCTGACTGCTGGGACCCACCAGCTACATCTTCGCACGCAAGGAAGTGCATCCGGGCAAAAAAACGATTCGCCCCCCTGACTTCTGGGACCCACCAGCTACATCTTCGCAGGCAAGGAAGTGCCTAACAGTCGGGACCCACCTGGTCGAAACGTACGTAGCGTTGTCATTCTGGTCGCGAACGTGTATGTACATACTGGTAGATGTAGAGGTGCTCACGTGTCGTAGTAGAGGCGTGCATGTGTCATAGTAGAGGCGCGCACGTAGCATGTACACGTACGTACAGCGGCGAGGGTGCAAGAAAAAAATACGGCCATGTACGTACATGCGGGCAGGGTCTCGAATGCCTACTCGCGCATATGTACATGGTTGGGTCGGAACGGAGAAACAGAGTCATCGTCGTATTCATGGGGAGGCAACGGAATGCGTCGCGTTCATGGGGAGGCAACGGAATGCGTCGTGTTCATCGGGAGGCAATGGAACGCTTGGGAGCCAACCGACTTGGAGGAAACGAGGCCTGGCGTACCGCAGAACGGAGGAAACGACCTTGTGTTCGACCAGCCACGTTGGGAATGGGGTCCTGTTGATCGGGAGGGGTGTGGCATACCGCAAAACGGAGGAAACGGACCTCTTACGATTGAAACGGGGGTCCTGTTGATCGGGAGGGGTGTGGCGTACCGCAAAACAGAGGAAACGGACCTCCTACGTTCGAAACGGGGGTCTTGTTGATTGGGAGGGGTGTGGCGTACCACAAAACGTTGGAAACGGACCTCCTACGGTCGAAACAGGGGTCCTGTTCATCGGGAGGGGTGTGGCGTACCGCAAAATGGGACTCCATGGGATACTGTTCATCTCCACTGTCGACCTCCTCCAGCCTCCACGGGATACCGTCGACCTCCTCCAGCCTCCACGGGCTCCTGTTCATCCAGCCTCCACCGCGCGCTACTCCACCGGCTACTGTTCAACCACCCCTCCACCGTCTACTATTCATCCAGCCCTCCGCCGTCTACTGTTCATCCAGCCCTCCACACCATGGGGTCCTGTTCAATCACCTCTCCACGGCCACCCCTCCACTGTATACGGTTCATCCAGCCCTCCACACCACGGGGTCCTGTTCATCCAGAGGCAACGCCACCGCTCACTGTGCATCCACCCCCCCCCGAAACGCTCACTGTTCATCCAATCGATCGGCTTCAGTTAGCAGAAGTAGCGAAGGAATCGTTCCATCGGGTTCAGTTAACACCATCGATCGATCACTCGGGTTCAGTAATGCATAGGCTGCAGTGCAATCGCTCGGGTTCAGTTAGAGCCCAACTCCTCGCTCGGGTTCAGTTAGATCCAACGCCTCGCACACACGCGCGTACATGTATGAGAGAAACGCGCATCGCTCCGCCCCCGACCTCCCACCGTAACTGGCAACTCCCCGAAATTTTCCTCCCCCTCATTTCTACCACAGTTTTTTCCGTCATGGACGGCCCAAAGAATGTCATGCAGCTGCGTCTCCGGCCCGCCCAGGACGAAAAGCCCATTTTCTGTCATGATTTTTTGTCATAGAAGTAGGAGGCCACCACATCTAGGATGATACCGGGTTTTGTCACAATTATCGTCATAGAACTGTCATATGTATGTCAGAAAACTTTTTCATTCGGCCCAAAATGTCACGGATGTGTCTTTTTTTTGTAGTGTGTAGTTGGTTTGATTGATTTGTTTATACATATGGGTCTGTGTGCATAGCGGTGCCAAAATCTTTTGATTTGACATTGATGCATATTATGTGGCATACTTTTGAGAAATATGGCATCGGCCACATAGTGGAAGGCAACAGATGCCCAAGCTCTTCACGTGCTCCTGAGTAAATGAGAGGAAAGACAGATAGAGAGAGAGAGAGAGAGAGAGAGAGAGAGAATATCACTAGACAGCCGAAAGTGAAAAAATTGTTGCACTATAACAATCTCATCAAATGCCTTGATCTCCATCTTACAGAAATTGATTTGATCGACTACCGAGGCAGCACATCTAAGATTAAATTGGCCAGGTTCTTTATCCTGTAGGCATGTGTGCTCAAGGTAATGAGGTTTGGCATTCGCTGGCATAACAACGAATGGCGTGCTGATCACCGCAAGCGTCTAAGCCCAAATGACAAAGGCTCTGCAGAAGCTGAATTTGTTTTTGAAACATCAAGTTGCCAGAGACTCGAAAATTTATTTGCCCGTTAGTGACTTGTCAGGGCGGTGGATTTTAGTTTGTACGATAATGTTGCATCCACCTAAAGTAACGAAAGTTCTTACGTAAACTTCCTAGTAATTCCCTCTTCGTAGATGCAGCATTACTCCTAACATTTCAAATATCAGTTTGAAACTTGTAATATTGCCTCGTCCTATTCCTGCGTTTTCAAAATCCTGCAAATCAATGAGGTCCTGAGTTGGTGCTGATGTTATGCCTGTCATCTTTCACTAGTAGCTGTCGGATCTACTACTAGTACTAGCACCATCTCGATTTAGTAGTACTAACACGTCCATCTGGATTTAGTATTTGACTAGCAATATCTAGTAATGCATGTCACAAAAAATGTACACTCCCTCTGTAAATAAATACATGGTGTAGTTTTTTATTCCTATCGGCGAGAGAACTTAATATCTTTTTGCTAATTAATAGGATTACACGCAATGAACTAACCACTCCAAGTCATATGTTTGGTAGTCTCAAGTCATCGAAAGGATGCACAACCCACATCTCTCATTGGTTGATATGTCACGAAATAAGAAATGAGAAGGGAGTTAATGTGCAGTGCCTAAGTGTTTTGGGATTATTTGGTTTTCGTAAGGTGACTTACGCAACATTTTTGGGTACATGCATTAATATTTTATTAGTTAAATCAAAGGTCAAAACTTGGCGCAAAATGCAAAAGGGACCAATAAACCAGTAAACATCAAAGTTCTCTCGTTTGGTCCCAACTAGAGGTCCGGTGAGATGACTATACTGCACTGGCACGGAGGGGGACACAATTTCATTGACTTACTGTACGTGCCTTTGGGTGTATGACACGTGGGCCCAACGGGTGGCTGGCCCACCTATCATACATCCAAAGGCAGGTGCAGTAGAGGGCCCAGGAGTAGATGGCCAACACCCATGTGAATTCAACATATGCTGCACTTCTCATATAAAGGCTCCCCACCAGTCCAATCTAGTGCGAAATCCTACGCACCTACGCACCCTAACCAAGGGCAAGAGTGATCACTCCAATCGCAAGATCAGTTGACTAGAAGCTAGACCCATGGAGGCGATGAGCGCAAGCATCAGCCGGCTGTGCCAGATGGTCCACGATGCCGGCCTGGGGCCCAACACCGAGGAACGTCTCCAGGTAGTCCTTTTTCCACTAGGGCGAGGGGCCGCTTGGACAAGAACTTCGTCTCCTTGTTAGACGAGGTCCTCGTCGGCTTCCTCGACAAGTTCACCATCGTAAAGAAGCTCGCGGACGACCTTGATGTACGCCTCCAGCCCACAGGCCCAGGCTCTGCAATGCCCTCCACTCTCAATGGCCACTACGGCGACAACCTCTTCGACACACTGGTGGCCCTATGACTGCCAGCTGTCACGCCGGAGATTGTCTACCTCGAGGTCGCGCTCGCCGCGCAGCGCCTAGCATAGCAAGACATCATCGACATAATCACCCACATCTACGCGCAAATCGTCCACAAGGACTACTACATGCAAGAGGAGGACGATAGGACACTGGCCTTCTTGGACCGCAGGGCAACATTGGACAACATTGTTCAGAAGCACGGTGAGCTCGCCGCCAACGCCGCTGCTCCTCACATGTCGGTTGGTGACCCGACGCAATAGGGTGTGATGATGTC
Organism: Triticum aestivum; assembly: GCF_018294505.1. Classification (NCBI taxonomy): domain Eukaryota; kingdom Viridiplantae; phylum Streptophyta; class Magnoliopsida; order Poales; family Poaceae; genus Triticum; species Triticum aestivum. The sequence continues at coordinate 692,528,726 of NC_057798.1, read as the reverse complement.
GTTGATGGATCCGTATGTATCTTTATCTTTCCATCAAATCCATGTAGTAGTATATGGTACTACTAGTAACTATCTTACCTTTCGCATGAACTTCATAATTTTCGTATGTACTCTATGCATGAACCGCGCCAGAACCAAACTTCCCATTACTCTAGGGAAAATAGTTATTTCTATCTATCGGTTGCGCCATGGAGCAAAACCAAATTTTACAAGTTACAAGTTCAAAAGGAAAAGCCTGTCGTGTTCATCGCACCCCCACACGGTTGGTCTAGCACGCCGCTCAAGGGGCAATGCGTGCTGTGTTGCATTTTCACTTCGGAGTGGGACTGCAGTTGAGCAAACTGACTATCGGCAAACCCCCACCCCGCCCACTGCACGATGGCTGAGAAAACAGGAGGGAGAAGAGATGGTTGTAGCATGGACTCCAAGAAAATGGGTGTAGGATGGGACTCACATGGGTGGCATGTGCCGTAATGCTACACATGGATGCTAGTTATGGCCGATGCCACCTCACTATATTGAGCCTATATCGAGGTGCTGGTTACATAGAACATATTTCTTGGAGTCTGTGCTCAGTCCTCCTCTATCTCTCTTCTCAGCTAGCCAGCAGATGCGTGGAGAGCATCGTCTGTTTTCTCATATGCAGTCCCACATGTCAGTGAAAATGCAAGAGGACCCACTGAACCTGCACATCTTTCACCTCGACATGCTGGTGCTGAAAAACAAATGCAATAAAGATCTTCGGTGGCCGCTTTTGGAGTTACTCAAGAGTAGTAATATTCTATTTATAGTTTAAACCAAGATGCACATCACGTGGCTTCAACTACCACTCCATTTTCTTGCATGACACGACCTGGATGATGGATGTCTCACGTATCGGAAAAAGGAGGAAGAACTCGACCACATTTTCATTGTGATCTCGGATTAGACTAGTTGTGCTAACTTAAAATTTTATTGTGTAGAATGGATGAAAGTTTTGGTATTGGGAAGAAGAGTACATCGATATATTGATAGAGCGCAATTTATTAGTTGTTCTAGCACTTTTAGCTAGCATAGAGGCTAGAGATGACACTAGTGCACTTGTTGATAGAATAGAGGCTAGACATGAGACTAGATGCGAGGAAGCAACGTCTACTTCTTTACACTCGAAGAAGAAAGAAGCACGCAAGATCGAGCCTCCGCGGATCAACAATGAATGCATCAAGAAGGAACTAATCCAACTTCCAGGAGCAGTTATGGAAGTTGCATAACTTCTAAATTGTATTCTTGTGGTTCTTGTTTTCTTCGATCTTGCTTTTCTAGTCAAATTTTGGTGATGTATTTCCATGTACCAAAAATCAATGATTAAAAAAGGATATGTGTTTGCAAAGAAAAAAGTACGTGACTGGGATGCGTCTGCGCGTTGGGCGCACGGCCACCGCATCCGAGAAATGGCCTGGACAGGACCCCATTTCCCTACCCAAATGGAGAGAATCCAGGAAAAAAGGAGTTCCTTTTGGGGTCGTGCGTTGGAGTTTGCCTTACAAGTGGGACCGCAGTTGAGTAAACCGACAATCAGAAAACCCCCACCTCGCCCGCCGCGTGATGGCTGAGTTAGAGAAATGACGAGGTTGAAGAGATAGTTGTAGCATCGACTCCAAGAAATATGGTATCAGATGGAAGTCGTGCTGGTGGCGTGTGCCGTACTCCTGGACGTGAATGCTTGTTCTGGCCCATGCCACCCTACTATATAGTATCGAGGATTCGAGGTGCTGGTTACATGCAGCGAACACATTAAAATATGGCCCACCTCACAATGTTGCCAAATTTCCTGGAGTCTGTGCTAGGTTAAAAAGTGTTCTTTGTGAGGGTGGGTGGCTGGTCTCAAGTTTAAAACTTGTTGTATTACGTATACGTATACATAGAGATAGTGCAGCAGTTTTGAAAGTTTGAACCCAAACATCAGAATGCAATTTCTACTTGACTCATCTGAGGACCTAGGATGATGGGATTCACAGCTACAGTAAAAACACCCACCCGACGCACGAAGCATGTGAAGCTAGTACAAATAGTGTACTATTGTTGATTGGCCTCATCCGATAACCTGTTGCAATGCACGTATACTTATGTATTCAGAAAATATATTTTTGCCTCATTGTAGCACCCACTCAATGAAGCGACTCGAAAGCCATTCATAGATTTAGTAAGTTTATCATAGGCATATCATTTTATTACATACAACAGGTCATCCACCCACAACGACAACGAGGATACATTATAAATACTAAAGTTTTCATCGCACAACAAATAACGAGCAATGAAATGAACTTCAACTAAACCACTCATCAGCGTTGGAAACGCTTGCTTTGAACCAGAAATGATTCTCTGGGACGGGCCATCTACTGTCAATCTCGAGACCAATGCAGGACTGATCATCCAGGCTGAAGCGGCCTATGTTAGGACGCATATTGTGAAGGCCATGGTAGGGAAGCAGAGCAATGTCCGAGGTATAGATACAGTTGCTTCACATAAATGGTAGTAATGTTATATCAACAGCAGTTGGATTGCCTTTAACCCTCATTGGATACTTTTGTCCAATGAAGAGCGGGTTTCTTTCAAGACTATCAATACTGAACTAGTGAGAAGGTGTTGGCGCTAGCACACTAGTATCCACCCCGAATACCCTGCAACAGATGTTGGAATAGGTCCATAGAGTGCGACCATGCAAGACAACACTTGCTTCCTTATAATCACCAGCAGTGCCCTGTACACAGACAAGAAGAGGTGATCCATCGGAATGAGTTGCCAGGCACCACTGAGTATATGGGTCCTCATGCTCGTGATCATCATCATCGTCATCTCCCCCTTGGTTATAAAAACCTTCAAGTACAGGTGGTGGAATGTTCACAGGGCCTTGGAAACACAAGAAGGTTAATTAGTAAAGGGAAACTAGCTAACCCGCATGCATGTGGATGAAGCAATTATAATTACGTTGGAAGACAAATGTACCGATAGCATAAGGATTCCATGCAAAAACAGTGCCACGAGTGGTGGCAGCAAACACAACACCCTCGTATTGAATTGCATCACAGTACACATCCATGTATTGAAACTGATTTTTGAGCAATATCCATCCAGTCAAACCATGAAGGAAGGAAACAAGCTTGTCGAAGATAGCAACAACTCCATAGTTCATGTAATGCCAAGAGAGGTTGGGAACTCGACAAATTGCTATCTTCCATAGAGGACAGTTACCATGATCGTATTTAAACGTGCATAAAATACCGGTGTGCTCAACCTCTGTGCAATCTGAGATTTTTGGAAGTGGAACCTAGTGACGAGTGTACACATTCACAAGTTCCCACTCGCAGTTGGACCCAATATAAACAACCCAATCTCCATTTGCACCTGCCCAAGCCATACCCTCAAGCGATGGAATCATAACATCACACATATCATTATTAAGCGGCATCAACTTGCACAAGGCGAGGCATCCGTTGTCTGCGCGCCGGTCAGCAGGGTCACGACAAAGAAGATAGGGGAGATCAAACCGCACCTAGACCCTTGGGTTCCTTGTAATGATGTTATTAGCTGAGTCGAGAATGGTCTTGAACAAACCTGCCATGCTAGCCGAGGTGATGACGTCGCACCGATCAATGAGTTCCTCCACCACGTCATGTTTCAGATCGGGGGAAGAATAACGGGGTCGTTTATGGCCTGTTCCCTCCATGGAGAAGACGATCGAAGAATGGCAGAAGGAAGGGTGAAGGCAAATGGAGGAGGGAGGAAGAGTGTGCGACAACAGTTCAAATCGAGAGGGAAAGTCGAAGATGCTGTGGATGGTTGCCAGGTTACATGAAGAGGCGCCCGGCCTACATAGACGTCCGTTAGGAAATTGTACAACATGACTCGCCGTCGTCTCACTGGCATGTTGGAACGGGACTGAGGGAGTCCTGGATTAGGGGGTATCCGGACAACCGGACTATATGCATCGTCCAGACTATTGGAGCGTTAAGATACAAGACTCAAGACTCCGTCCCGTGTCCGGATGGGACTCTCCTTTGCATGGAAGACAAGCTTGGCGATCTAGATATTGTATTTCCTTCCTTGTAACCAACTCCGTGTAAACCCTAACCCTCTCCGGTGTTTATATAAACCGGAGAGGTTGGTCCTTAGAAGGCCGATCACAACTACAATCATAATCATCATAGACTAGCTTCTAGGGTTTATCCTCTATGATCTCGTGGTAGATCTACTCTTGTACTACTTATATCGTCAATATTAATCAAGCAGGAAGTAGGGTTTTACCTCCATCGAGAGGGACCGAACCTGGGTAAACATTGTGTCCCTTGCTTCCTGTTACCATCAGCCTAAGACGCATAGAGCGGGACCCCTTACCCGAGATCTGTCGGTTTTGACACCGAGAGGGACCACATGTCAACGAAACATGGTGTGTAATTTCTCGTGTAAAATGCATTCTGGCCGTGTTAGCCCGAGGTGCCACATCAGTTATCGACCTTTATTTTTTAATGGTGTTCCATTCACTTTTGAAGCACGACTAACTGGTACTGTATGCAGAGAAAATATAAACTACTCTACCACTCCTCCACCTCTAGTACTAGTAGTATAAAAAAGATATATAGGCTGGAGCTTCAGCGCTTTCTTGCAAAGGGTTGCCCACTTGCTTCTCACACTATCACGGTCTCTCCAGATCGAAAAAAGATGGCCTATCTCTCCCTCCTCACCGGTGGTCACAGATCCGCCGGGGAAGAAAAGGACGTGCAGCATTGACGCCGTCGTCATCGGTGAGCAAGGTCACACACTGACGACAAGGCCGTCCTCTTAGACCTAGCGCCCGCGCGGGATGGCATCCGTCCCCAAGCTCGCTGCCGGAGTTTGTGCGGAGGATGACGACCACGAGCGAAGCCACTTCCCGCCGACCCTCATGTATGCTACCTCTTTTCGAACCATACCCTTGTTCTATTCCCCAACTGCCACGTCGCTGCATGTGGATCTTTTCCCACTCCACCATCTTCCCAATTTGCTATCCTCTGCTCTGCTGGTCATGCAGACGAAAACCTTAATTTGCACTATTAAAGGAAAACCTACTTCATGCTGACTAATCCATGTCTGGGTTGAAGAAGGAAAGGAAGCGAGACTGTACTATCCAAGAGAGTAGGCATCGAACCCGCATCTAGGTTGAAAAGGGGAAAATCAGTAGCTAAGGAACAAGTCTCGTGTCTCTTGGTTGAACAAGGGTAGAAAGGCATGACAATGCAATAGAGAATGACCAGGTCGATCGGTTTGTTGTCCTCACATAGGAAAAAGGTTGCTAAAGAGAACAAAAATGGGACGTAATCCTCATATGCTGCCTGAATATTTGTTGCTCTAGGCAACCTTACCTCCCTCACCACTCTATGCGGCCTTGGAGGTACATCGTACTGGTGCGCCCACTGTCCAAATGGGCCTCCCATGCTCTTATTTCCACTTTTTTGCTGTTAGTATAACACCAACGGTCAAGTCAAGAATTGCTACTACTAAAGTGATGCCACAATTAACTAATGCCGCACTCTGTCAAATGCCACCGATAAACCTAAGCAATGACATTTAATGTCACTGGATTATTTCAGGGTTAGCTATTGATTGTGGATGTATTAAAGAATTTTCAGCTAACGCATTCTAATGCTGTTGGACAGCCATTATACCAACGATGAATCTTGTTACTACCTTCAGATTTTTGCACTATTAATGCTTATAGATTACATACCTCACTTTCATGAGATAAGTCAATTTCTTTTGTACAATGTCAAGAGGAAAGGTCAAGAGTGGGCACCTCCTCCTCCGGCTGTTCTCTTGATTCATTCGATCAAGTTTTCCTCTTTCACCATTATCAAGATTGGGATAGCAATTTTTAAGCCCCCTCGAGTTCAAAATGATATTTACCTTGAAGGTACATGGTTTGCAAAAAAATTATACTGTCATTATTTAATAATGCTAGTTACCTTCATACTTTTGTATTTGGTTTAATGCTCTTGCACAGCTAGTATACCAATGTTGAAACTTGTTACCTTTACATTTTGTATTGTTAATTCTTATAGAAAGCTTCCAGTGCTAGAGCTTATGGAAATCTGTTCAGTAAAACATTATACTATACCCTGTAATAAAATAACTACTCTACTGTTGCACTAGATAATGGATTAGTGTATATTTGCACTATCCAAATGGTGCTGGATTAGCGTATGGACATATATAAAGTGTGGCAAGCTTTCCCAGATATGTGTTCAAGAAAACTACTACCTGTTTTTCTAAATACTAGACGTTTGGGTACTTTAAATTGAACTACGAAAACGTCTTATATTAAGGAACAAAGGGTATAGAGTTCACTCAAATTATCCCGGTAAAGCTAGTCATACCTTTGTTAAAATTAATGTTCATTATGTTATCGGAGGAGGTCTGTATGTTTGTCTCTAGTGCCTGTCGACTACATACCTGACATCATGATGTAATGTTAAGTCATTTCGTTTTGTACAGTGTCACTAAATTTTCAAGGCGGTGATGGCATTTTATTTTAGTTGAACTGCACAAAATATGCTTAAAAGAAGACGAAAGGTCAGGAATGGCTCAATTTTTTAGAAAAAACTATGTATGCCTTCCGGACATCAGCCGTTGTTTCCTTATTTATTCCTTCAACCATGTGGTTAGAAACAGTCTTGCAACCTTTTCCCATTAAGAAATTGGAATGCTTATATTTGTGAGTCTATGCTTCAACTAGTGCCACTTTTATAGTAATCACACTTTCAATATCTATGCAAACGGAGATGCTCGATTTTAGTGGAACTCCACAAAAAGTCCAACTGGTTCAACATTAGGCGCATGTTTTCTTCCAAACCTTTATATCCAATTAGTGGCACTATGAGCTGTTCATTACGAAGTTACATGGTTTGCTACTATCTTGCTACTCTTTTTGTGAATTTATTGGCAGGGTGGACCTACAGTGGAGGTGCAGGATAGGATTCAGTGATTGGATGCTAAATTTCGGTTGTATCGATTTCACCTCTTTCATTACTACGAACATGGATAGCCTTGGTCTGATGAAGAATAGGCACTATATTTCTGCTCAGAACCAGCAAATCAATTCAGTATGAAATTGTCCAGGGCAAAACATGACAATATCGAATTGTCCAGTGCAAAACATGACAGATGATAAGCGGAAGAGACATGTTTAAACCGAAAATACAAGGTAGGGTATATGTTTACTAGTTGCTTGATATTTGTGCAGACAGAGATGTCTGCCCGTTGCTATTTGCCAAACAAACAAAGTGACCACAATTTTTGTTGAACTGCATAAGAGAATAGTATAGTCACTGCCAAGGTAGTCAGAATCCCGACTCGACTACTAGAATCCTACGACTTCACGACCCTACAGAAGCATGTCGATCCAAATCCCACTAAGAGTCCGGATCAGGTAGAATCTATGTTGTGTCGCGATCCAAATCACATAATCCTATACAAAACGATACAATCCCGACTATGCTATGGACTATGTCTGATTCTACTAATTATCTAAGACGTTTATTTAGTCGTAGCAGAATAGTATGCAATCATCCAAACCCCTTTTCATATACCTCATGGACCTTTATTCCGCTCTCAAGTCCAAACGCTTAGACGCCAACACCTATGATCTGGCTCTTAGAAACCCTAGATCGAAATTGAGGATCGGGCTTGTCAACTGATGGAATTGGCGTGAAATGGAGGAGGCTTCAAGATTTATCGGAGAAGGAAAGGAAGATCTATATATTTCCCTATATATTTCAACTGATGGACTTGCAGCTCAAATAGACAAGTGACCGACTATTCATGCACTCTAAAAAGAACCTAAGTAAATTCCGTGCATTGATTGTTTAAATGTTCTATATATTTCCCTATCATATATGTTCCATACATGCGAGCTAGATGGTAGGTTAGCCATAAAAAGAAGTGGAATACTACTAGCATTGATGTGTACGTTCTTTGCTCCATATTTAATGTAAAAACTCTATAGAACCCATATAACTTTGTTGTGTGCATACAAAATATCTTATTTGAGTAAATCTAATAGAATCCTCGATTCCACGACTCGGTCTTACGACTCGATTCTGTCTGAGGAAAATTGATCCAGCTCCGAATCCCGACTCTAACTACCTTGGTCACTGCATGCAGTGGCATTTGAAAATAGAGATAGAAAGATTGGATAGTCACTTCATGGACTGCAGAAAAGTAGTCATGTACTTTTTATTGGCCAACACTATGTGCTTTATTGCTTTGGTCTAATTATGCAATGGGCATCCTTTTGCCTAAGTTAAATTTTGTGTTCCGAAAATAGTCTCGCCGTGTGATCGAGAGAAGACCAAATCATATTGCAATGGATGTTCCTCCATCATGTGTGGTTCATTCTCATGGTTCCAACTGTTGGTGAAACCACTTATGTTTGCAAGAGGAATTGTAGACTTTAGAAAAAAAATTGTCTTTCACTCTGTACTGAATGTTGGCCAAGAGAAGCATCCATGTTAGTAGGAAGAACAAATGTTTTTTCTAGATCTTTGCTATTGGAGCTACATATTTGTATATGATCTGTGAATCATTAAGATGCATTAACATGTTGAACTTATGTATGGGAATCATAGTAGTTGATTTTGAATTTGGGCTACTAATGTGAACATATTACAATGCCAGGCCTGTGAGTCTCGTGTGAACATTTCGAACGGATCGGCTCTTATGCTGTGCACATCATGATCCTTATTTCTGTGTTCTCAGTATTTACAAGTTACTAACAGTTCCTTATTTCTGTTCGCTCAGTGTTTACAAGTTACTGACCGATCACTAGCTAGCCTACTAATGCGCTCCTGGTAGTTTTTGTTTCGATGCAAGATCCAAAGTGGCCGTTTTTTGAGTAAAAATGCCTACCTTTGAAGAAACTGAGAAGCCGCTCTAAAGAAAATGCCATGCGAATCTGAAGAAACCGCCAACAAAAATGTTCGCAAATGCCTTATCTCCAAGCGAACGTTCATCAGCTAATGCGATTGTACACGTACACCATCCGACCTACTCGATCCTACACGTACACTATCCGACCTACTCGATCCTACACCGATAAATAGCGGATCACGCACGTACTACCTCCTTTCCGGTTTGTAGGGCTTAATTAAAAAATCTCACCGACCTGCTTATGAATTGAATTCCGTTGACCGCGACGGCCATCATGTTTCTCGCAACACGCTGGTTCGCCTACCTTCCGCCTATAATTACTGTTTCCTGGCCTTCTCCGGTGGCACCGTCACCCAACTCACCCTATCCTCATAAGCCCCCACCGGCCCGACGTCGCTCGCCACTTATCCTCGCTCTCGCCATGTCCGCCATGCCCCAACCCGTCTGTGATAGGCAACGCCGGAGGCATTCACCGCCGGAACTAGTGTTCTGTTTTTCACCAGAAGGCATACGAAGGGAGGAGGTATTCTATCGGTCTTTAGATTGCAATGCAGAGTATGAGGAGTTGTTGGAGCGCGACCGTCCGGCGAAGGAGCAACGTATAGCTGATTTGCGCCGCCAGTGGGACATGGAGTAGCAGCGCACCGAAGCTCTGAGTTGCAAGAAGAGCGCCCGCAACTCGGCCGACTACCTGGAGGCCAGCGCCCGGCAAATAGCCCTGGAGGCTGTCGGGCACGGACGCTTTTGTGACGCCGAATTTTACTACCAGCTCATCAAGTGGGTTTCCCTCTTAGAACCCTAAGCTTCAGTGGACCACGCTGGCATGGAAAGGGCCTACGCGTGCGAGCAACGCGCCCTATCACACCTCTGGCAAGTCTGAGGCGAGGCGGAGGACACCAGTGCACACATTTAGCGTGTACCACAGATGGCGGCCGGCATCGTCTAGTTAGCTAAAAGTAAGTTAGTACTTGTACACTACTAGATTATTGGTGGGAGTAGATAGTTAACTTGGTTATGATGGTTGTCAACATGGAAGTTCAGTACTCTACTTCTGGATCAGTCCTGTTACTTTGCTCTGAATGTTGAACTTTCCATTTGAACATATGGAATGGGTTGTTATTTTTTTAAATGGGTTGTATTTGTCCGCCACGGGTTTAGAGGCTGACTTGTGGGCCTACCAGGTTGATGCGTACGCAATCAGGAGATGATTGTACATGGAGAGGATGACAACAGGGACCCACCAAGGTCATGGCAGTACGCAAGCAAGTGCCTCCTTATTTGAAGCCAATAAAAAAATGGCTCCTCCTAATCGATTTCTGACATCTGGGTCCCATTCCATTGTCAACGTTGTCAATAAACGAGAGAATTGCACAACGAGCGGCTGACACCAGGGACCCAGCAACTCGCCCAGTTATTTTTGTTTTGGGTTAGTTTGATAAATGCCACCCCAAATCTGGTGATTCCGAGAAATGCCACTGCAATTTCCAAACTTTGAAAAATGCCATTTCATGTCATTTCAAGTGGCATTTTTCGAAGTCTAGAGTGGCATTTTTCAAAGTTTGCAAATTGCAGTGGCGTTTTTCAAAGTTTGCAATAATTGTAGTGGCATTTTTTAAAGTTTGGAAATTGTAGTGGTATTTTTATGAATCGCCACAATTGGAGTGGCATTTATCTAATTCGTTTTTGAGACGGAAGCAGGGTGTCAACTGGGTTGTGCGGAGCACTTTGGCCTGTCTTGACATCCTTTTCTTTTATGTTTACCACAGACCAGCCCAATAGTTTTTTTTCTTTTTGAAAATGGCTGGCCCAATTTTTTTTGTGATTTGTCAAGTAAGTCTCTTTGTCAGGCCTGTTGGGATGCAAATCTTTCAAGATGAGGAGAGCTTCATTCGGCTGGCCGAGAAAATGGCCTATTAGTAATGAGAAATGGGATGTACATTTTTAAATCACATCAAACCGGCAATTAGTTTAAAATTTCTTTTTTTCATTTTGAGATTTTAAATTGCATTGATTTTTACTTTCATTGATTGTTTGGATTCTATATTGCTATACATTTATTTTTAAAATTAGTTTGAATATGACTCAAAATTTCGGGTTTAAAAGCAGTTCGGACCGCACCTAAATATGCAAAAATTCGTATAATTTTTTAACCATGGCCACAATATCGGCTGTAATGCTAACAAAAAGAATACGGGCTCCAAAAAAACCTTAAGAATTAGCAAATGGGCTGTAAATTATTAGAAACAGATGGTTTGTATGTTGTTTTCCACAGATTTGAGGCTTTCCTAAAAAAAGGCTGACGCACAAGCAGTGACTGTTGGATGTCCACCCAATGGTCGTTGCTTCTTCAATCTCTGCTCTTCCTGCTCTAGCCGCTCAAACAAGCGCCGGCGGGACTGCCTGTTCCCTCCTCCCGCGGCCAGATGTGCTGCCGCGCAGGCCTCACCGCCCCACCGTACTTCCATCGCTGGCCTAGCCATCCCTCTACTTACACACACCTGCTATTATTCTCCGGCGACGGCAGACAAACCAGTAAACCCGCATACAGTCGTACTCCCCCCGCATGGGAAAGAACTGCAGAGTCGTCCCTGGCTCCATGTCCTTCCCTTCCTAGGCCTCGCCATCATCCACCGCCCTGGTGCTCTCGGCGCGGCGTGATCAATGTGGTCAACGAGCGACATGCATCTGAAGTGGACTGTACGTGGAGAGGCTGACAGCTGGGTCCATGGCCGCACGCAAGGAAATGCCTCCTTATTACGCGCAAAATAAACATTCGTCCACCTGACATCTGGGACCCACTGAAAAGGCCTCTGTATTTCATGAAAAAAAAGTTCTCGCCACTGACAGCTCGTACCCACCAGCTATATCTTCGCACGCAAAGAAGTGCCTCCTTACTACGCACAAAAAAATGAATACTCCCCCTGCTAGCTGGGACCCAGCATAGTGGGAGGCTAACTTGTGGGCCTACTAAGTTGACGAGGACGGAGGTCTTTGTCAACTTAGTCAATATGAACGGTTCTAGCTCCAATGACCATACGATGTCCATCCAACGGCTGTAGTGCTTCTTCAACCTCTGCTCTTCTTGCTCCAGCCGCCCAAAGCAGCGTCGGTCGTGCCGCCTACTCCTGCCTCCCATGGCTGGCTGTGATGCTGCGGCCTCACCGCCCCTACTACTCCCACCGCTGTCCAGGCCATCCTTCCAATCAACCACACCCCATGTTATTCTGCAGCGACGGCTGTTGGTGTCAAAACCGGTGGATCTCGGGTGGGGGGTCCCGAGCTGTTCGTCTAAGGCTAATGGTAACAGGAGGTTGGGGACATGATGTTTTACCCAGGTTCGGGCCCTCTTGATGGAAGTAATACCCTACTTCCTGCTTGATTGCTCTTGATGGTATGAGTATTACAAGAGTTGATCTACCACGAGATCGTAGAGGATAAACTCTAGAAGCTAGCCTATGATTATGATTGTTGTTCTCCTACGGACTAAACCCTTCGGTTTATATAGACATTGCAGGCGGCTAGGGTTACACAGAATCGGTTACAGAGAAGGAGATCTACATATCCGAATTGCCAAGCTTGCCTTCCACGCAAAGGAGAGTCCCACCCGGACACGGGACAAAGTCTTCAATCTTGTATCTTCATAGTCCAACAGTCCGGCCAAAGTATATAGTCCAGCTGTCCGAGGACCCCTTAGTCCAGGACTCCCTGAGTAGCCCCTGAACCAGGCTTCAATGACGATGAGTCCGGCGCGCAGATTGTCTTCGGCATTGCACTCCACAGAAGATTTTGAACAAAGGAATCGTGTCCGGCTCAGCAAAACAAATTCCACATACCACCATAGAGACAATAAAATTCCACAAATCTAATCTGCTGACAGCTTTTTATGACATCACGCCACGGTCCGGTCATTATTCAAACCGTTTTTCACAACCAGCTACTCCACATAATGCGAGGTGGTGTCACGACCGGTTTCCCGGGTATTAATTTCCCAGAAAATGGCCTTTGTGCTCACCAGCCCCAGGATTACTGTTAGCTGATGAGGCACCAACTTGATATAGAAACTCCAAGAAAAAATACATAATATGTAGTACAAGACCATTCTGGCCTATGAGTACAACATAAGGTTGCTAGTGGTTGATGGAGGAAGCGGTTTGTGGTACATCAGCATCTATGGGACTCCATTTCCCACAGGAATAGCTGACCAGGTTAACTCCTATCTTCGCAGGGATGCTATCACCGTTGCTTAGATTCCGGGGCTGTCATCGCAACGCTCCTCTCCATGTAAGAAATCTGGCCAAGACAATAGCCAGGGACAAGCCAATGAGTACTTTGAATGTACTCGCAAACATTATGAACACATGTATAATATAACAAACGATAATCATGCTCTGAATATTATCCTATGATCATAATGTCAGTCAAAAAATAAAATCCATGATGCATGCAAGCTGGTTATTTATATACAACATGAGTATGCAATAATGGAGTAGAAATGACATGCACCGATCGGGTGTCTGAAGCGACGCCTCGAAGGGATCTTGTTTTGAAGCATGCCTCGGTCAGGCGTCTGAGTGACACCACATAAAGGGCTTATAAGGTAAATAAACGACAAGCATGCCACAGTCGGGCGTCTGTGCGACACCACATAAAGGGCTTATAAAGTAAATAACAAGCATGCCACAGTCGGGCGTCTGTGCGACACCACATAAAGGGCTTATAACGTAAATAACAAGCATGCCACAGTCGGGCGTCTGTGCGACACCACATAAAGGGCTTATAAAGTAAATAACAAGCATGCCACAGTCGGGCGTCTGTGCGACACCACATAAAGGGCTTATAAAGTAAATAACAAGCATGCCACAGTCGGGCATCTATGCGACACCACATAAAGGGCTTATAACGTAAGTAACAAGCATGCCACAGTTGGGCGTCTGTGCGACACCACATAAAGGGCTTATAAAGTAAATAACAAGCAAGCCACAGTCGGGCATCTGAGCGACACGACATAAAAGGCTTATAAGGAAAAATAATCACAATGAATATCCAGGAGGTAAAACCATCCCAGGGATACTCAATACTTCAAATAATATAAAGGTGTTAGTCCATAATAATAATCATCATAATCATCATAAGTCACACGTCAAGATCCATATTCTGGTTTAGTAGTTTCTCCTCCGAAGACCGACACTAAGACCGACACTTGACCCAACCGAGATTGTAGTCCTTAACCATGGACATGGCTATTCGAATAGATGTTTAATCTCTGCAGAGGGTGTACTCTTTACCCATGAGTAACGGATTTATTTAGTCCATCGGGGCAAATTCGGTCTACGGTCTTTTAATTGAAAACGCACCTGACTTGCACACACCAGCTTAACTTACCGGTGTCTGGAATCACCAACGACACCTGTCAAGCAAAACTCTAAGTGGGGAGGCTACAACCTCGCGTAGCATGGGATCAAATTTATATCGCGCGCTCTAAGGGGTGGCCTCCCCTCTCGGTCCCAACCGGAAACACCCATGCGCCCGGACCAGGTGGCCTGCCTACCAGCTACAACCGATATCTTCCACCATGGCCTCTATCTACGGTGTGTGCTAGAAAGGGGTTGACAACTTACTAAACCGTACCCTACATGATTAGCATAACACCTTTATCTACATGATTACCCATGGCCTCTATCTACATGATTAGCATAATATGTAGTACCAGAACAAGACTGGATCTATGGTCGACTCAGGAGGTTTAATTATTCCCTACATGATTAGCATAACGAATATATATTCCATCCAACAGACAGAATCACCACTCGTCATACCCTATCATGTCATACCGGACACACTCGTCTCGACGAGGAACTAGGGACAAGCTCAAGTCTACCCAAGACAGAGACTTTCCCGGCTTCCTTCCGGCACGCACGAAAAGCATACGAGGATGATTACTGTCACAAGCATGACCATTTCCAACAGCAAGGAAATCTCCAATATGCATGAGGTCATTAATATGCACTCATGAGGTTGAACATATCATCACATAAAATAACGGCACTCCGTGTCGAGGTGGTATTGTAACCGTGTCAGACAACAGACACAAAATTATGCCCGAGTTCAGAATGCTTGCCTTCAAGTTGTGGGGAAGTCAGGGTGCACTCCAAAACTTTTGAAAGTATCCTTCTTCTCCAAAAATCCTATTTTGAAAATATTCAATTAACACATACTTCAAAAAAACAGTGCAAAGAAGTTGTCAGAATTTTTTTCAAATAAATCTTAAAATAAACTAGATTAAATTTGAGAGAGGTGGGAAAAAGAATCAACTCATTTGGAGTTTTATTTAAAAGGATATAGTCAGTCAAAGTTTAGTCAAATATCTGGTTTTAAAAATAAACATAAGCAGAAAAATGCTTCGGATAAATACACGTCGAAGACGTACTCTGGAAATACGCCTTCACTTATCCAGTGTGGACCGGCGCTGGGTCACTGACGGTGGGCCCGCCTGGCCGACTGGTCAGGTTTGACCAGTCCACGTGCGCGTCATCTCCTCCGACCGAACAGAGGCGGAGCTCCGGCGAGGCTCGCCGGCGAACGGAGGTGTCCCTCGATGATCCAAGGACAGGGATGGATCCGGGAGATTAGGGCGGTCCTTACGGTGGTCGACTTGCCAGCGGGGACGGAGTGAGTCGTCGGCGGTGAGCTTCACGGTGGCCGGTGGTTTTCCGTCGAGGCTGAAGGTCTGGGCGGCTCCGCAAGATCACGTGGAGTCAGGAGGTGGCGTTGGACGGACGGGAGGGGCTCTGGTTACGGTGGACAGAGCTGGGATGTGGCGGCGGCCGAACCGGGCGGAATTGGGGAAGACGGCTTCCCCCCGACGATTGCTGACTATGGGGGTGCCATGGGGGTGGCCTGAGGTCGCCTGAGTGCTCGGATGAGCTCGGGGGCCTCCTTTTATAGCGCGATGAGGTCGGTTCCGTGGCGGTGGATAAGGATGCCGGCGACCGACGTGCTGTAGCTTGCAGGGCACCGTGTCGAGGCTAGGGATGGCGGCAGGAGCTAGCGGACGAGCGGGGCACTGCTCCAGGGGCGAGCTGGCGAGCGGGAGTGGCTCGGGCGGCGCCCACACGGCCGAGGCCTGCATGCGGCCGTCAGCTAGCCGCCACGGCCGACCTAACGGTGGCTCTGTGGGGTGCCATGGGTAGTCAGGGTGGCTTTGGAGTGCAGAAGGAGACGTGGCGTGCTGGCTGCGGTTGGCCAAGGGCCAGAATGGGTGGGGGCGAGACGCGGCGGCTCGGTGCACGTGCGTGCAACACGTGCAAAACGCGCGCTCTGGGCGCGCCCAGAGCATGCACGCTAGGTGCTCGGCGGAATGCCAGTGCACGCTACAGGGCGTGGGTGAGGCTGGCACTTAGCAGACCTAGGTTAGGAGCAGCTGGGGGTTTAGTGGACATGCTAGTTTGTCCAGAGGTGCAAGTTCACAGAGCAAAACAAAAATCATGTCAAAACTATCCATGGACTCAAAGTGTTTGGCAGAATGCCAAGGGCACTTAGGCATTTCTTGGAGTGGCCAAATTCTCCAGGATAGTGTCTCTTTGGATGCATGAGAGGGTGGTAAAGTTAGTTTGTTAAAAGGAGAAACTTGTTAGTGCAAGTTTTGCAGAACTTCAGTTTTGGACAGAAAGAAAAGGGCATGATTGCAAGCACTAAAATTGCTCCAATGATCCAACCTCCTGGACTTAAGGGTTTTGTAAGGTGTACTACAAGCAGGAGAAAGCTCATGGGTAAAGGAGCAATTTAGAAGATGGTTCTAGTACCAATCATCAGGTTGGACCAGAATGAAAAAGAGGATGATTCACTCAAATTTTTCAAAGAACATCAATGGGTTTTTGCACAAAGTGGGATAATATGCTCCTACTGACCTCCCCTAATTTTTGTAGAAGTTTTAAAGAAATATTTAAATAGGTTGTAGTGTAAAATTGCCCACTGGACCAGATTTGAAAACTTGGTGTAGAACTCAAAATATCCAATGAATGAAATATCTTTTTGCATAAAAGTGGTTTAGAAACATCACATGACATCTCCAAATTTTGATTGGAATTTTAAATAAATTTATCAAAGGGTTGCAGTGCAAATGGAACCCTAAAACCTTGAAAACCATTTTTGAGAAATAAAGCTCAGGGAAAAATAATTATATAGATAATCCCACTGATAAAAGAATTGTTTTATTTGAGAGGGGAAATAAGTCCAATAATGACTGAAAAGTTTTCACTTGGGGTAAAACTCCATAATAATAAAGAAAAGAATGGTTCTAAATCAAAAGGAAATCAAGAAAATAAAAGTTTAAGTTTCCTGGCCAAATTTTAATTAATAAAACAAGACTAAAATTTTGGGGTGTCACAACACTACCCCCCTTAAAGAAAAAAATCTCGTCCTCGAGATTTTTCAAGAGTTGTTTTGAAAATATATTTCCTGTTAGTTGAAACCAAAAGGTTTATTCATAGCACAAACTTGCGCCACCGAGGTTGGCCTTTGGTAGCTACGCTTGGGATTAAAAAAAGCAACCGTACACTAACATGCTCATGCATGGCTACTATTAAAAACAGGGGCGCACAATCAAACAGCAATTAATAATGGCGGTACAGGAACACACAGTTACAGGGCGTGGACATACTAAGACTCGGTACTACTCGAGTGACTCTAGTCTACCTCGTTAATATCTAAGCGGGCTTGTCTTGTGGACGTCGAGGTTTCTCCACGTTTTTCACCGTCAGGATTAGCTGGAGGGGGTTGGGGGACTGCAGGGTCGGGGTAGCGATGATGACCATCTCGGGGATTGTTGGCCACAATCCTGCTGGAGTGTGTTTCCAAAAGGTGACGAAGCACTTCTGGGGTCATCAAGGTATTTTGGTCGATGATCAGGGCTGTCCTCAAGGACTTGACCGGTTGTCCGAACAGCACGACTGGGTTGTCTCTATTGGGTTCATCTTCTCCTCTAGCTGGGGCTCGGCGGATCAGCTCTCCACGAGTTGCGATCAGATCAAGAGTGATTTGATCGAACAGATCCTCTAGTGCACTTACATAGCGCACCAGATGCAACGATGCAGGATCCGTCTTGTGGTCTCCGTTGGCAACCTGGGGTGGCCTACCATACCCGTCACGGCTGGGGTAGTAGTAGAACGAGCGGCAGTAAACTCTGGGAGACAAGTGCCGGAGTTGAACTACAGCCTCTCGAGCAGCTAGTTGAATGGCTTGTGGCTCAAAGGAAGTTGTCCTTCCGGTGAACCGGTAGAAGCGTTCTGGAGATAGACCCCTACCATAGATGTGTACGGTGGCCCAAGAATTGACGGCTTTCACTGGCTATGGGTCCTTGGTACACCACATACTCTGGAGGCTCTTCTAACACAAAGGCACGGCGGGTGAGGTTTTCTAGCATGGTTACAAAACCTCCAATGTTGGTTGCTGTGGTCTCACTGTGCACGACGGGGCCAAGCATTATGGCTTGGTTTGGGAAAAGGTTTTGTGCGGTGCTGAGTTGAGGCTAGCATGCCCCTTTATAAAAAAGGGGATGGAGTCTTCCTTCGCACGCTTGCGATACAATTTAGGGGTCGTTCACTTACGTGTGATCGACATGCTAGGCTGATAGGTTGGGCACCGACTGCCAAAAGTGTGAGGCTCATGTGTGGCTATCTTACGCGAGAAGCTTGGTCGGTGTTAGGTTATGGTCTGGTGGTTTGGTTAACCTAGGTTTATTGACCTGGCTGAGATAGGATTAGCCAATGGTCAGCCTGGCTCTGATACCAAGTCTGTCACGACCGGTTTTCCGGGTATTAATTTCCCAGAAAATGGCCCTTGTGCTCACCAGCCCCAGGATTACTGTTAGCTGATGAGGCACCAACTTGATACAGAAACTCCAAGCAAAATACAAAATATGTAGTACAAGACCATTCTGGCCTATGAGTACAACAAATGGTTTCTAGTGGTTGATGGCGGAAGCGGTTTGTGGATCATCAGTGTCTATGGGACTCCATTTCCCACAGGAACAGCTGACCAGGTTAACTCCTATCTTCGCGAGGCTGCTATCACCGTTGCTTAGATTCCGGGGCTGTCATCGCAACGCTCCTCTCCATGCAAGAAATCTGGCCAAGACAATAGCCAGGGACAAGCCAGTGAGTACTTTGAATGTACTCGCAAACATTATGAACACGGGTATAATATAACAAACGATAATCATGCTCTGAAATTATCCTATGATCATAACGTCAGTCAAAAAATAAAATCCATGATGCATGCAAGCTGGTTATTTATATACAACATGAGTATGCAATAATGGAGTAGAAATGACATGCACCGATCGGGTGTCTGAAGCGACACCTCGAAGGGATCTTGATATGAAGCATGCCTCAGTCAGGCGTCTGAGCGACACCACATAAAGGGCTTATAAGGTAAATAAACGACAAGCATGCCACAGTCGGGCGTCTGTGCGACACCACATAAAGGGCTTATAAAGTAAATAAAAAGCATGCCACAGTCGGGCGTCTGTGCGACACCACATAAAGGGATTATAACGTAAATAACAAGCATGCCACAGTCAGGCGTCTGTGCGACACCACATAAAGGGCTTATAAAGTAAATAACAAGCATGCCACAGTCGGGCGTCTGTGCGACACCAAATAAAGGGCTTATAACGTAAATAACAAGCATGCCACAGTTGGGCGTCTGTGCGACACCACATAAAGGGCTTATAAAGTAAATAACAAGCAAGCCACAGTCGGGCATCTGAGCGACACCACATAAAGGGCTTATAAGGAAAAATAATCACAATGAATATCCAGGAGGTAAAACCGTCCCAGGGATACTCAATACTTCAAATAATATAAAGGTGTTAGTCCATAATAATAATAATCATAATCATCATAAGTCACACGTCAAGATCCATATTCTGGTTTAGTACTTTCTCCTCCGAAGACCGACACTAAGACCGACACTTGACCCAACCCAGACTGTAGTCCTTAACCATGGACACGGCTATTCGAATAGATGTTTAATCTCTGCAAAGGGTGTACTCTTTACCCACGAGTAATGGATTTCTTTAGTCCATCGGGGCAAATTCCGTCTACGGTCTTTTAATTGAAAACGCACCTGACTTGCACACACCAGCT
Source organism: Triticum aestivum (assembly GCF_018294505.1). NCBI lineage: Eukaryota > Viridiplantae > Streptophyta > Magnoliopsida > Poales > Poaceae > Triticum > Triticum aestivum. The sequence goes on along the minus strand of NC_057798.1, from coordinate 692,508,636 downwards.
TAACTTACCGGTGTCTGGAATCACCCACGACACCTGTCAAGCAAAACTCTAAGTGGGGAGGTTACAACCTCGCGTATCATGGGATCAAATTTATATCGCACGCTCTAAGGGGTGGCCTCCCCTCTCGGTCCCAACCGGAAACACCCATGCGCCCGGACCAGGTGGCCTGCCTACCAGCTACAACCGGTATCTTCCACCATGGCCTCTCTGTACGGTGTGTGCTAGAAAGGGGTTGACAACTTACTAAACCGTACCCTACCTATGGCAGGGACCAGTGGTAGTACGAAACAAGTGTGGGCGTTACCAGAACAAGACTGGATCTATGGTCGACCCAGGAGGTTTAATTATTCCCTGCATGATTAGCATAATGAATATATATTCCATCCAACAGACAGAATCACCACTCATCATACCCTATCATGCCATGCCGGACACACTCGTCTCGACGAGGACTAGGGACAAGCTCAGGTCTACCCAAGACAGAGACTTTCCCGGCTTCCTTCCGGCAGGCACGAAAAGCATACGAGGATGATTACTGTCACAAGCATGACCATTTCCAACAGCAAGGAAATCTCCAATATGCATGAGGTCATTAATATGCACTCATGAGTTTGAACATATCATCACATAAAATAACGGCACTCCGTGTCGAGGTGGTATTGTAATCGTGTCAGACAACACACACAAAATTATGCCCGAGTTCAGAATGCTTGCCTTCAAGTTGTGGTAGAGTCAGGGTGCACTCCAAAACTTTTGAAAGTATTCTTCTTCTCAAAAATCCTATTTTGAAAATATTCAATTAACACATACTTCAAAAAAACAGTGCAAAGAAGTTGTCAGAATTTTTTTCAAATAAATCTTAAAATAAACTAGATTAAATTTGAGAGAGGTGGGAAAAAGAATCAACTCATTTGGAGTTTTATTTAAAAGGATATATTCAGTCAAAGTTTAGTCAAATACCTGGTTTTAAAAATAAACATAAGCAGAAAAATGCTTCGGATAAATACACGTCGAAGACGTACACTGGAAATACGCCTTCATTTATCTAGTGTGGACCGGCGCTGGGTCACTAACGGTGGGCCCGCCTGGCCGACTGGTCAGGTTTGACCAGTCCACGTGCGCCTCATCTCCTCCAACCGAACAGAGGCGAAGCTCCAACGAGGCTCGCCGGTGAACGGAGGCGTCCCTCGGTGATCCAAGGACAGGGATGGATCCGCGAGATTAGGGCGGTCCTTACGGTGGTCGACATGCCAGCGGGGACGGAGTGAGTCGTCGGCGGTGAGCTTCACGGCGGCCGGTGGCTTTCCGTCGAGGCTGAAGGTCTGGGCGGCTCCGCAAGATCATGTGGAGTCAGGTGGTGGCGTTGGACGGACGGGAGGGGCTCTGGTTACGGTGAACAGAGCTGGGATGTGGCAGCGGCCGAACCGGGCGGAGTTGGGGAAGACGGCTTCCCCCCGACGATTGCTGACTATGGGGGTTCCATGGGGGTGGCCTGAGGTCGCCTGAGTGCTCGGATGAGCTCGGGGGCCTCCTTTTATAGCGCGACGAGGTCGGTTCCGTGGCGGAGGATAAGGATGGCGGCGACCGACGTGCTGTAGCTTGCAGGGCACCGTGTCGAGGCTGGGGATGGCGGCAGGAGCTAGAAGACGAGCAGGGCACTGCTCCAGGGGCGAGCTGGCGAGCGGGAGTGGCTCGGGCGGCGCCCACACGGCCGGGGCCTGCATGCGGCCGTCAGCTAGCCGCCACAGCCGACCTAACGCTGGCGCTATGGGGTGCCAAGGGTAGTCGGGGTGGCTTTGGGGTGGAGAAGGAGACGTGGCGTGCTGGCTACGGTTGGCCAAGGGCCAGAATGGGTGGGGGCGAGACGTGGCGGCTCGGTGCACGTGCGTGCAACACGTGCAAATCGCGCGCTCTGGGCGCGCCCAGAGCAGGCACGCTAGGTGCTCGGCGGAATGCCAGTGCATGCTACAGGGCGTGGGTGCGGCTGGCACTTAGCAGACCTAGGTTAGGAGCAGCTGGGAGTTTAGTGGACATGCTAGTTTGTCCAGAGGTGCAAGTTCACAGAGCAAAACAAAAATCATGTCAAAACTATCCATGCACTCAAAGTGTTTGGCAGAATACAAGGGAACTTAGGCATTTCTTGGAGTGGCCAAATTCTCCAGGATAGTGTCTCTTTGGATGCATGAGAGGGTGGTAAAGTTAGTTTGTTAAAAGGAGAAACTTGTTAGTGCAAGTTTTGCTGAACTTCAGTTTTGGACAGAAAGAAAAGGGCATGATTGCAAGCACTAAAATTGCTCCAATGAGTCCAACCTCCTGGACTTAAGGGTTTTGTAAGGTGTACTACAAGCAGGAGAAAGCTCATGGGTAAAGGAGCAATTTAGAAGATGGTTGTAGTACCAATCATCAGGTTGGACCATAATGAAAAAGAGGATGATTCCCTCAAATTTTTCAAAGAACATCATTGGGTTTTTGCACAAAGTGGGATAATATGCTCCTACTGACCTCCCCTAATTTTGGTAGAAGTTTTAAACAAATATTTAAATAGGTTGTAGTGTAAAATTGCCCACTGGACCAGATTTGAAAACTTGGTGTAGAACTTAAAAATATCCAATGAATGAAATATCTTTTTGCATAAAAGTTGTTTAGAAACATCACATGACATCTCCAAATTTTTATTGGAATCTTAAATAAATTTATCAAAGGGTTGCAGTGCAACTGGAACCCTAAAACCTTGAAAACCATTTTTGAGAAATAAAGCTCAGGGAAAAATAGTTATATAGATAATCCCACTGATAAAAGAATTGTTTTATTTGAGAGGGGAAATAAGTCCAATAATGACTGAAAAAGTTTTCACTAGGGTAAAAATTCCATAATAATAAAGAAAAGAATGGTTCCGCAATCAAAAGGAAATCAAGAAAATAAAAGTTTAAGTTTCCTGGCCAAATTTTAATTAATAAAACAAGACTAAAATTTTGGGATGTCACAACACTACCCCCCTTAAAGAAAAAAATCTCGTCCTCGAGATTTTTCAAGAGTTGTTTTGAAAATATATTTCCTATTAGTTGAAACCAAAAGGTTTATTCATAGCACAAACTTGCGTCGTCGAGGTTGGCCTTTGGTATCTACGCTTGGGATTAAAAAATGCAACCGTACACTAACATGCTCATGCATGGCTACTATTAAAAACAGGGGCGCACAATCAAACAACAATTAATAATGGCGGTACAGGAACACACAGTTACAGGGCGTGGACATACTAAGACTCGGTACTACTCGAGCGACTCTAGTCTACCTCGTTAATATCTTAGAGGGCTTGTCTTGTGGACGTCGAGGTTTCTCCATGGTTTTCACCATCAGGATTAGCTGGAGGGGGTTGGGGGACTGCAGGGTTAGGGTAGCGATGATGACCATCTCGGGGATTGTTGGCCACAATCCCGCTGGAGTGTGTTCCCAAAAGGCGACGAAGCACTTCTGGGGTCATCAAGGTATTTTGGTCGATGACCGAGGCTGTCCTCAAGGACTTGACCGGTTGTCCGAACAGCACGACTGGGTTGTCGCTGTTGGGTTCATCTTCTCCTCTAGCTGGGGCTCGGCAGATCAGCTCTCCACGAGTTGCGATCAGATCAAGAGTGATTTGATCGAACAGATCCTCTAGTGCACTTACATAGCGCACCATATGCAACGATGCAGGATCCGTCTTGTGATCTCCGTTGGCAACCTGGTGTGGCCTACCATACCCGTCACGGCTGGGGTAGTAGTAGAACGAGCGGCAGTAAACTCTGGGAGACAAGTGCCGGAGTTGAAGTACAGCCTCTCGAGCAGCTAGTTGAATGGCTTGTGGCTCAAAGGAAGTTGTCCTTCCGGTGAACCGGTAGAGGCGTTCTGGAGATAGACCCCTACCATAGATGTGTACGGTGGCCCAGAATTGACGGCTTTCACCGGCCATGGGTCCTTGGTACACCACATACTCTGGAGGCTCTTCTAATGCAAAGGCACAGCGGGTGAGGTTTGCTAGCATGGTCACAAAACCTCCAATGTTGGTTGCTGTGGTCTCACTGCGCACGATCGGGACAAGCATTATGGCTTGGTTTGGGAAAAGGTTTTGTGCGGTGCTGAGTTGAGGCTAGCGTGCCCCTTTATAAAAAAGGGGATGGAGTCTTCCTTCGCACGCTTGCGATACAATTTAGGGGTCGGTCACTTACGTGTGATCGACATGCTAGGCTGATAGGTTGGGCACCGACTGCCAAAAGTGTGAGGCTCATGTGTGGCTATCTTACGCGAGAAGCTTGGTCGGGGTTAGGTTATGGTCTGGTGGTTTGGTTAACCTAGGTTTATTGACCTGGCTGAGATAGGATTAGCCAATGGTCATCCTGGCTCTGATACCAAGTCTGTCACGACCGGTTTTCCGGGTATTAATTTCCCAGAAAATGGCCTTTGTGCTCACGAGCCCCAGGATTACTGTTTGCTGATGAGGCACCAACTTGATACAGAAACTCCAAGCAAAAATACATAATATGTAGTACAAGACCATTCTGGCCTATGAGTACAACATAAGGTTGCTAGTGGTTGACGGCGGAAGAGGTTTGTGGTACATCAGCGTCTATGGGACTCCATTTCCCACAGGAACAGCTGACCAGGTTAACTCCTATCTTTGCGGGGCTTCTATCACCGTTGCTTAGATTCCGGGGTTGTCATCGCAACGCTCCTCTCCATGTAAGAAATATGGCCAAGACAATAGCCAGGGACAAGCCAATGAGTACTTTGAATGTACTCGCAAACATTATGAACACAGGTATAATATAACAAACGATAATCATGCTCTGAATATTATCCTATGATCATAATGTCAGTCAAAAGATAAAATCCATGATGCATGCAAGCTGGTTATTTATATACAACATGACTATGCAATAATGGAGTAGAAATGACATGCACCGATCGGGTGTCTGAAGCGACGCCTCGAAGGGATCTTGATATGAAGCATGCCTCAGTCGGGCGTCTGAGTGACACCACATAAAGGGCTTATAAGGTAAATAAACGACAAGCATGCCACAGTCGGGCATCTGTGCGACACGACATAAAGGGCTTATAAAGTAAATAACAAGCATGCCACAGTCGGGCGTCTGTGCGACACCACATAAAGGGCATATAACGTAAATAACAAGCATGCCATAGTCGGGCGTCTGTGCGACACCACATAAAGGGCTTATAAAGTAAATAACAAGCATGCCACAGTCGGGCGTCTGTGCGACACCACATAAAGGGCTTATAACGTAAATAACAAGCATGCCACAGTCGAGCTTCTGTGAGACACCACATAAAGGGCTTATAAAGTAAATAACAAGCATGCCACAGTCGGGCCTCTGAGCGACACCACATAAAGGGCTTATAAGGAAAAATAATCACAGTGAATATCCAGGAGGTAAAAGCGTCCCAGGGATACTCAATACTTCAAATAATATAAAGGTGTTAGTCCATAATAATAATAATCATAATCATCATAAGTCACACGTCAAGATCCATAATCTGGTTTAGTAGTTTCTCCTCCGAAGACCGACACTAAGACCGACACTTGACCCAACCCAGACTGTAGTCCTTAACCATGGACACGACTATTCAAATAGATGTTTAATCTCTAAAGAGGGTGTACTTTTTACCCACGAGTAACGGATTCCTTTAGTCCATCGGGACTAATTCCATCTACGGTCTTTTAATTGAAATCGCACCTGACTTGCACACACCACCTTAACTTACCAGTGCATGGAATCGCCCACGACACCTGTCAAGCAAAACTCTAAGTGGGGAGGCTCCAACCTCGCGTAGCATGGGATCAAATTTATATCATGCTCTCTAAGGGGTGGCCTCCCCTCTCGGTCCCAACCGGAAACACCCATGCCCCCGGACCAGGTGGCCTGCCTACCAGCTACAACCGGTATCTTCCACCGTGGCCTCTCTGTATGGTGTGTGCTAGAAAGGGGTTGACAATTACTGAACCGTACCCTACCTATGGCAGGGACCAGTGGTAGTACAAAACAAGTGTGGGGGTTACCGGAACAAGACTCGATCTATGGTTGACTCAGGAGGTTTAAGTATTCCCTGCATGATTAGCATAACGAATATATATTCCATCCAACAGACAGAATCACCACTCGTCATACCCTATCATGTCATACCGGACACACTCGTCTCGACGAGGAACTAGGGACAAGCTCAAGTCTACCCAAGACAGAGACTTTCCCAGCTTCCTTCCGGCAGGAACGAAAAGCATACGAGGATGATTACTGTCACAAGCATGACCATTTCCAACAGCAAGGAAATCTCCAATATGCATGAGGTCATTAATATGCACTCATGAGTTTGAACATATCATCACATAAAATAACGGCACTCCGTGTCGAGGTGGTATTGTAACCGTGTCAGACAACACACACAAAATTATGCCCGAGTTCAGAATGCTTGCCTTCAAGTTGTGGGGAAGGCAGGGTGCACTCCAAAACTTTTGAAAGTATCCTTCTTCTCCAAAAATCCTATTTTGAAAATATTCAATTAATACATACTTCAAAAAAACAGTGCAAAGAAGTTTTCTGAATTTTTTTCAAATAAATCTTAAAATAAACTAGATTAAATTTGAGAAAGGTGGGAAAAAGAATCAACTCATTTGGAGTTTTATTTAAAAAGATATAGTCAGTCAAAGTTTAGTCAAATATCTGGTTTTAAAAATAAACAGAAAAAGAAAAACGCTTCAGATAAATACATGCCGAAGATGTACTCTGGAAATACGCCTTCACTTATCCAGCGTGGACCGGCACTGGGTCACTGACGGTGGGCCTGCCTGGCCCACTGGTCAGGTTTGACCAGTCCACGCGCGCGTCATCTTCTCCGACCGAACAGAGGCGGAGCTCCGGCGAGGCTCGCCGGTGAACGGAGGCGTCCCTCGGTGATCCAAGGACAGGGATGGATCCGCGACATCAGGGCGGTCCTTCCGGTGGTCGACTTGCCAGCGGGGACAGGGTGAGTCATCGGCGGCGAGCTTCGCGGCGGCCAGTGGCTTCGGGAGTTTTGGGGGTTTGAAATACGGTGGCTTTCCGTCGAGGCTGAAGGTCTGGGCGGCTCCGCAAGATCATGTGGAGTCAGGTGGTGGTGTTGGACGGATGGGAGGGGCTCTGGTTGTGGTGAACAAAGCTCGAATGTGGCGGCGGCCGAACCAGGTGGAGTTGGGGAAGACGGCTTCCCCCCGACGACTGCTGACTGTGGGGGTGCCATGGGGGTGGCCTGAGGTCGCATGAGTGCTCGGATGAGCTCGGGGGCCTCCTTTTATAGCGCGACGAGGTCGGTTCCGCGGTGGTGGATAAGGATGTCGGCGACCGATGTGCTGTAGCTTGCAGGGCACCGTGTCGAGGCTGGGGATGGCGGCAGGAGCTAGCAGACGAGCGGGGCACTGCTCCAGGGGCGAGCTGGCGAGCGGGAGTGGCTTGGGCGGTGCCGACACGGCCGGGGCCTGCATGCAACCGTCAGCTAGCCGCCACAACCGACCTGACGGTGGCGCTATGGGGTGCCAGGGGTGGTCGGGGTGGCTTTGGGGTGCAGAAGGAGACGTGGCATGTTGGCTGCGGTTGGCCAAGGGCCAGAACGGGTGCGGGGCGAGACGCGGCGGCTCGGTGCACGCGCGTGCAACACGTGCAAAACGCGCGCTCTGGGCGCGCCCAGAGCATGCACGCTAGGTGCTCGACGGAATGCCAGTGCATGCTACAGGGCGTGGGTGAGGCTGGCACTTAGCAGACCTAGGTTAGGAGCAGCTGGGAGTTTAGTGGACATGATAGTTTGTCCAGAGGTGCGAGTTCACAGAGCAAAACAAAAATCATGTCAAAACTGTCCATGCACTCAAAGTGTTTGACAGAATGCCAAGGGCACTTAGGCATTTCTTGGAGTGGCCAAATTCTCCAGGATAGTGTCTATTTGGATGCATGAGAGGGTGGTAAAGTTAGTTTGTTAAAAGGAGAAACTTGTTAGTGCAAGTTTTGCAGAACTTCAGCTTTGGACAGAAAGAAAAAGGCATGATTGCAAGCACTAGAATTCCTCCAATGAGTCCAACCTCCTGGACTTATGGGTTTTGTAAGGTGTACTACAAGCAGGAGAAAGCTCATGGGTAAAGGAGCAAGTTAGAAGATGGTTGTAGTACCAATCATCAGGTTGGACCAGAATGAAAAAAAGGATGATTCACTCAAATTTTTCAAAGAACATCAATGGGTTTTTGCACAAAGTGGGATAATATGCTCCTACTGACCTCCCCTAATTTTGGTAGAAGTTTTAAACAAATATTTAAATAGGTTGTAGTGTAAAATTGCCCACTGGACCAAATTTGAAAACTTGGTGTAGAACTTAAAAATATCCAATGAATGAAACATCTTTTTGCATAAAAGTGGTTTAGAAACATCACATGATATCTCCAAATTTTTATTGGAATCTTAAATAAACTTATCAAAGGGTTGCAGTGCAACTGGAACCCTAAAACCTTGAAAACCATTTTTGAGAAATAAAGCTCAGGGAAAATTAGTTATATAGATATTCCCACTGATAAAATAATTGTTTTATTTGAGAGGGGAAATAAGTCCTATAATGGCTGAAAAAGTTTTCATAGGGTAAAACTCCATAATAATAAAGAAAATAATGGTTCTGAAATCAGAAGGAAATCCAGAAAATAAAAGTTTATGTTTCCTGGTGAAATTTTAATTAATAAAACAAGACTAAAATTTTGGGGTGTCACAGGCGGTTTCCTTGACACGTCCTGTCGAAGCAGAGATCGTGTCCCCTTATCACGGGATTCTCATCAATACGGGTATGGGTAACCCAACCGCGCCATCAATCGCGACGCTTGGGAAATAAGCGATTTTAACAGGCAAGTGGGGAGGCGCATGGTTTCTACCGCCTTCATTAAGAGATAGGGGTTCTTGTCACGCCCAATATGTGATACTATCCTAAAGAGACTCGAAGGTCCCACCAAGGATAGAACCGCGTATTAAAACGCTTTTGCAAGGTGGATATCATTACATCAACATTACATAATAGATGGGGATACATACAAGAGGCATACAATGCCACACGAATACAACATCATCATACATAAAATCAACATCCAACCACGCATGAAACACAAACAGAAGCTCGAACGACATCCACCCTGCTAGCCCAGACCGCCGACCTGGAACCTATCCCCTGAACAAAGAAGAAGCAGAAGAAGAACTCCAACACAAGCAAACATCGCTCTCGCGTCAAGATCATCGCATAACCTGTACCTGCAACTGTTGTTGTAGTAATCTGTGAGCCACGAGGACTCAGCAATCCCATTACCATGGGTATCAAGACTAGCAAAGCTTGAAGGGAAAGGAAGGGGTAAAGTGGTGAGGCTGCAACAGGGACTAAGCATATATGGTGGCTAACATACGCAAATAAGAGCGAGAAGAGAGCAAGCGGAATGGTCGTGAAGCTAGCAATGATCAAGAAGTGATCCTGAACTCCTACTTACATCAAACATAACCCAAAACCGTGTTCACTTCCCGGACTCCGCCGAAAAGAGACCATCACGGCTACACACGCGGTTGATGCATTTTAATTCGGATCTGGTGTCAACTCTCTACAACCGGACATTAACAAATTCCCATCTGCCCATAACCGTGGGCACGGCTTTCAAAAGTTTATACCCTGCAGGGGTGTCCCAACTTAGCCCATGATAATCTCTCGCGATCAACGAAGGATATACCTTCTCCCAGGAACACCCGATCAGACTCGGAATCCCGGTTTACAAGACATTTCGACGATGGTAAAACAAGAACAGCAAAGCCGCCCGATGTGCCGACAAATCCCGATAGGAGTCGCACGTACCTCGTTCTCAGGGCACACTGGATAAGTCAAGCTATGAGTAAAACCAGACTTCGAGTTTCCCCGAGGTGGCCCCGCAGGCATCTCATTTCGGACCAACACTCGAAGGAGCACTGGCCCGGGGGGGCTAAAATAAAGATGACCCTCGGGCTCCATAAACCCAAGGGAAAAAGGGCTAGGTGAGGCAAATGGTAAAACCAAGGTTGGGCCTTGCTGGAGGAGTTTTATTCAAAGCAAACTGTCAAGGGGGTCCCATAAATCACCCAACCACGTAAGGAACACAAAATTCAGGAACATAACACCGGTATGATGGAAACTAGGGCGGCAAGAGTGGAACAAAACACCAGGCATAAGGCCGAGTCTTCCACCCTTTACCAAGTATATAGATGCATTAATAATATAAGAGATATTGTGATATCCCAACAAAATCCTGTCCATCATGGAGCAATCTTCAACTTCACCTGCAACTAGCAACGCTATAAGAGGGGCTAAGCAAAGCGGTAACATAGCCAAGCAATGGTTTGCTAGGAAGGGTGAAAAGGTTAGAGGCTGACATGGCAATTTGGGAGGCTTGATAAAGAGGTGATAGGTAGCGCACCATAGCGATAGAACGAAGCAACTAGCATAGAAATGATAGTAGTGAGATCCAGGGTAGCGGTCATCTTGCCTGAAATCCCGCTAGGAAGAAGAACGAGTCCATGAAGAAGACGAACGAATGAAGCCACGAAGACGAACCAAGCGTAGACGAACAAATCCTCACGAGCGCAATGAAACGGGAACTATCGAGAAGAAGCACACAACATGGTAAACACACCACACGTGAACAAGACATGATGCTCAACCAAGTATTATGCATGACAAGGCTACTTGAAGCTACTCATGGCAAGAGATGATGCAAACAAGAGCAACACATCAAGGCAAGTTTAAATGAGGCCGGCAACAACATATAATAAATCCGGTAAGTCCTCATATGCAAGTGTCGAAATTGGTCCTGATGTGAATAAACCTTATGTTCAAGTTGTTAAACAGCAAGTTAAGATGCACCAAGATGATCTACACGAAATTCTAGTCAAGTTACATATAAAGTTTATTTAGTTCGGAGCTACGGCCTAGAAGATATGAGCAAAACAAGTTAAACATGGCATAGATGCAAAATGCATACAAACACCAAGAAAACACCTCAAAACATGGATGCAACATGATAATATGAAGCTACATGCAAAATCAAGCAAGTTTCATATAGAGCACACTCAAAACGGAGCAACGGTTCAACACATACACTCTATACAAGTTTAAATGACAAGCTGTCCAAAACAGCAACTAGGCATAATGCAAGCATCAAAACGACATGCTACAGCACACCAACATGAGAACAAAAGGCATGGACATGATGTACAGGTAAAGCATAACAAAACATGAACACTCAGCTATCTCCAGAAATCACCAGAACATGCTCAAAAAGACATGGCAAGATTGCAAATAATAACAGTTTCAGACTTTGCATAAATAACATCAGGTTGCAATGTTTAGAGCTATCAAACATGTTACAGGAACTTATCATGACAAACAAAGGAATGGCACGAACCCATGAACCTACTAATTTCATATAACAAAAGTCCTTTACTGACCATGAGCCAAAAAGGATCAGAAGATATGATGGCACCCACGTAAACATGGCAAGTTATATGACAGATTCATCCATGGCAGAAACAACAATAAGTAGGCATGTTGGTGAGCTTGTACCACTCACCACAGAGCAATACATGGCATGACAAGGCAACCAACAGTATGAAGACATGTTTATGAAGCTAAGCATGGCAAGATAAAGTTCATAGGGTGCATGGATCACTAGCAAAACACATGGCAAAACTGAACTTAATGTTAACAGGCTGACAGCAACATTATTTAGCAACTTTGGAGCAAGTTTATAACTATGTACAGCAATCTATAAATACAACCAGGGGCATTGATGGATAGTGCATGATATGTATAACAAAACATCCTTAGTGAACATCTCCAGATTATGCATAGAATGACTTGTAGCAGCAGGTTTACATAGCATTACGAAATAACAAATTCAGCCGAGCAAAACAGCAACAACAAGTACCCTACTTAACAAGCTCGATTCACTCACCACAAGTCATTGCATGACAAGATAAGCATAGCATCAGCAGGAAGACATGTTTATGAAACTAACCAAGTCAAGAACAAGTTCATAGCATGCAAGGATCAACTACAACAACCTTGGAAAAATTGAATAACATGTAAATAATCTGTGAGGATACATTTTATAGCAAACGTAGAGCAAGAACATGACAAGCTAGACTACTCCATAATTGCAAAGAGGGGCGTGAATGAAAAAGAGAATAACCATATGTTCAAAACATCCTTACTGAAGTATCTTAAAATAAGCTTGGAACTCTCTGTAGCATCAAGTTTACATGGCATAAAAATAACAGCAGAACAGGAACTGAAATCGGCAACATCACGAAGCCTAGTTTGCATACTTGTTATAGTCACCACATTGATCACAAAAATACATGGCATACACCCCTGTAAATATGGCATGATGTAGTTCAAAACTCATGTAGGACTCATGCTCATAGGATGCACACATCGATCATGGCAAAAATGACAATGAGCAAGTTCTGTTAACAGACAGCAGACAACATCATATAGCACTCTTGCAATGATGATTCAGGCATCAAGATGAGCTCAAATGAACATGGTGCAATGGAATGAAATGTAGAACATCTCTCAACGAACAATTTGACATATTATGCATGCAAAACGGAGTAGTATGCTAGGAGATATGATGTGATGAGCATGACATGATAATGTCAAAATATTTGGGGACAGGCAAAATTCGGGGTCAACCTCGGGCAGATCCAGTTCGGCAGCATGCGGATCGAGGCAGGCGGTGGCTCTCACCGGAGAGCAGCCGGAGGGAGGTCGGAGGAGGCGGCCCCGGCTCGGATCTCGCCGGATCCGGCCGACAGCGAGCTGGGACGACGGCGGGGCGGGGAGGCGCGGCCGGCAAGGCGTCGGAGGAGCACGGGCGGCGCCGGCCAAGAGGAGGCGGCGGGCGGCAAGGCGGCGGAGGAGCACACGCGGCGCCGGCCGGGAGGAGGCAGTGGGCGGCGGCGCCATGGCCGCGGCGGGGCGCCGGGTGGCGGGGCGAGGTGCCGGAAGCGGGAGGAGCTCGGGCTCTGGCGAGCTCCTGCCGGATCGGCGGCGGAAGGTGGCGGCGAACAGGCTGGCGCGGCGGCGCTCGGGACGCCGGCGAGGCGCAGAGGCGGCGAATGGGCGAGGCGGCGGTGCACGGGGTCCGACCCGGGCCCCAGATGGGCTCGGGCGGGCTTCGCGATGGCCTTGCGGGCCGCGGGCGGCGGAGGAGAGAGAGAGCGCGGGCGAGGGTGACATGGCGCACTGTGGTTGGACGAGGAGGGCGGCGGCGGACGTGTCCGGCGCCGGGCGGACGTGTCCGGCTGCGGAGAGGGCCTAGGTTAGGGTTGGACTGCGTGAAAATCCGAGGGCGAGCACCTATTTATAGGTAGAGGGAGCTAGGAGACTCCAAATGAGGCACGGTTTTCGGCCACGCGATCGTGATCGAACGACCGAGAGCATGGAGGGGAGTTTGCTAGGTTTTTTGGCCACTTTGGAGGGGTGTTGGGCTTCAACACAAAGAGGGATTTTGTGGTTACCCGGTTAACCGTTGGAGTACCAAACGACCTCCAAATGGCACGAAACATGACAGGCGGTCTACCGGTGCTATACCAAGGCCGCTTGGCAAACCTCGGGCCATTCCGAGAAAGTTTAACACCCGCACACGAAACAAGGTCTGAGAGATGCGACGGGGCATGCGCGAGAGGTCTGGACTGCGAACGGAAAACAGAGAGAACTGGGAGAACCCGAACGGATGCAAGTTTTGAAAAACATGCAAATGAAATGCAGATGATGACATGGAAAAATGCAACACGCAAGCAAATGACATGGAAACTATGGCAAATAACTGGCAGACACCTGGCGCATCGAATCCGGGGCGTTACAGTTCTCCTCTTTCACCCACGCCTTCTTCCTTCTTCGGTCATCCATTCTCGCACGCTTGAGCTCCACTGCCCCAGTTCTCATCTTCTCCGTACAGCCAAACATGTCCGGAGCGGGAGGTAAGTAGATGGCCTCCTCCATCACGGAGGAGGACATTACGAAGCTTCGGGCGGCCGGATACTTGGCCGCGGACATCGCGCACCGGCTCCTGGACGCAGGGCAGATCATTCCGACTCCGGGACCCCACGAGATGTTTTATTACGAGCTGGATTTTCATGATCTGGCCCCTAATTTGATCCTCAACATCTCGGCGATTATCGTCGTGTGCGAGGCTTTCCTCCGCATCAGGCCCCACTTTGTCCTGTGGCTGAAGATCTTGAATGTGAATTCGAAGATTGTGGTCGGTCAGTAGGCGGAGTGCGGAGGCGCCATGGTGGGCAAGATGCCCAGCATCACCTGGCTCGAAGGCTCCTATGTGGAGACCGTGAAGGGGCGGCAATCGGGGTGGTTCTACATCCACCGAGCCCCGCGATGCCAACTAGGTGGCGGCCCCCGAATTCTGATCCGGCATCCCCATGCGGCTCACCTCCTGGAAGAAGAAGGGCCTAGCCTGGGGCACCCCCGCGGAGCAGACCGGACTTCATATCTGCGTCAAAAATATGATAAGCAAGAAGATCAAGCTTGTCAACATGGTCCGGGTCATGCTATTTCGCCAGATTCTCCCGTGTCAAAGACGGACATTCAACCTATGGGAGTTCGACGTGGCCCAACACTAGACACTGCAAGAGTTCTTCGACACGACGCACAAAGACGTCTGGAAGGTGTTGTTCAAGGCCAGCGAAGTTCCTCCTCCCACCACCGAGGACCACAGGCTCAGCGCCAAGCGCCACGCAAATTCGGTAAGCATTCTACATTTCACAAGATGTGCCTTTCCTCAGTATATTTGTGGGAGGAACTTAAGCCACCATACTGATTTAATAGGATTATGTGGCGACGGCGGAGCAGATCAATTGTCCGGCTCCGTTGCCTGAAGATCCAGCAACCGCTCTCCTGACGGAGATGCTGGTTCCGGCGCCCTATGACGTGCCGGAGAAGAAGGCCAAGAAGAAGGCCACGGGGACCACGAAAAGTCTCTGGCGCAAGGTGGTGTCGGACTCATCGTCCGAAGACACCGAGGCACACTCCTCCAATGACAATGAGGAGGAGGAAGAGGAAAACCCTCTCCCCCAAACCGAGGGGGAGAAGAAAAGGAAGGCCGCCCCTTCCAAGGAGGCCGAGGGGTCCAAGAAGGGAAGGACCCTCCCTCCGGACCACTCCACAACCGCTACCTACAGCGAGGAGGAGTGGCTACCCAGGGCCAAGGCCCTGGCAAAGTCATAAGTATCCAGATGCCATAATACTTCTTGCATGTTTTAGCTTCATGGCTTCTTATTATGTCAAGATATGTTTGTGCAGGGCATCTAAAGCCCACATCGACTTATCCTCTTCGGATGGGTCCTTGAGCTCGTCAGAGATGAACATCTATTCGCTCCCGACGGCCTCCACTCCCCGGCTCGTGGACGACACCGAAGTGTTGTCTCAGAGGATACCGGGCTAGGGAGAGGTGGATCTGGAGGCGCCTCAAGGTGAAACCCCCAATTCCGTGCTCATGGGGGGGAGATCCCCATGGATTCTGTTGAGGGGGATGCAGCAGGTTTGGCCCCCAGCCGGATACTTCGCCGGAACCTCCAGTGATTCCGGATTCAGGCAGGCAGCCCCCCACCAATGGGGGCAAGTCGCCTGTGCTGATGACCTCTGTCCATCCAGAGGCGTCGGATAATTTGGTGGAAGCGCTTCACAGCTTCCCTTGATGAAGGACACCGTGCTCTTATGAGTACGGTGATTGTGAAGGTTCAGTCCGCCAAAAGCGGATTGACCGAAGCCTGTGCTAGCCTCCTGACAAGCGTTGAGGTAAGTAATTTAAATTACGAGAAAGTATCATGATATAGATAGTAGCCCCTGATGCTCTGTTTGGTGTTTGGGAAGAAAAACCAAACAGAGGATCAAATATTATTCCCAGGAGTCTTAATCATATTATGTCTATGTGAATAAGCTGGCGTTGCTGCTGGCCACCGCCGTTGCCACTGTGGAGGTCTCCGGACTGAGGCAGAACCTAGGGTAGGCCAAAGAAGAGCTCGGCCTTGTGAAGAGGCAGCTCGAGGAGAACAACGGTAAGTAATACCCCGTCTGAATGTTATATAAAGGAAAAAATCGTTGATGCTAATAGGAGCACGATGAATTTTACTATGGGCCACGACCGATGTGGCGGTCCTTAAGAAGGCGTTGTCCGAGGCCGAAAACAAAGCGGCGAAGGAGCACACCGAGCACGAAAAACAAGAGGCTCGGGTTGATGAGGTCCAGCAAGAGCTCCAGGCTTTCGTCAAAAAATTTGAGTCATTGGAGCATGACTCCAAGACGCAAGAGTCGGAGCTTGCGAAGGCCCGTCAGAGCGCACAAGACACCAACGTAGAAGCCCAGAAGGCCCTCCAGGAAATTGAGGCGGCCAAGAAGATAGCTGCGGGTAAGGCTTTCATTATGCAAAGCAAGCATGTGGAGGAGACTTTCCTTTTACTTACCCGAATTCGGAGCTCTCCAGGAGCATTCGCAGATCTGCCGCACAGCATCTCTGATGCTGCGGAGTTCTACCGGGCCGAGGAGGGGAGCTCGACAGATAAGCTATTTTCGTCCCAATATATTGGGACCGAGCATTCGATGCCCTTGAGCGACCAGCTGAAGCAACTGGTCGAACTTCATAAACGGCCAAACTGGCCATGAAGGACTTCATAGTCTGGCTGTGGCCTGGCGATCCCCTGCCCAGTAGCTACTTCGGCCTTATCAAGCAGATGGTGAATGCATGTCCGCAGCTGGAAGTCGTTAAGCGGTCCGTCTGCACTGAGGGTGCATGCAGGGCCTTGGCCCGTGCGGAAGTGCACTGGGGGAAGATGGACGCCGAGAAGCTGGTGACATATGGGCCGCCGAAGGGCAAGGAGCATCGCCACCCCAAACAGTACTATGACAATGTCATTAAGGGTGCCCGCCTTGTGGTGGATGAATGTACTAAGGATGTGATGTTTGAATGAATGTACTCACGTCATCCTGTAATATGAAAACCAGTTCATGTGCGCTATATAGCGCTTGTTAATTTAAAATATTACCTTCTGTGCGGCCGTTTACAAAATCTTGAGAGTTGGCCAGTCGTTGGCTTCGGCCCCATGTAACTAGTACTGGGGTGTTCGGGATAAATATAAACACTCTTTATCCAAATTTTTGGTCCTTTAAAGGAGGTGTTTAGTGCCGTGAATGAGGCAATCGGACTATACGGCTTTATCGCTCTCACTTAGCCATAGAAGTCTACAATTTTAAATTTTGGCGAAGCCCCTAGTATCCAGAAAGCCGGACTCGGGGCGCTATACATGCCTAAATCGGACGAGGCCGATTCCTCGCCTGAAGCGCAAAAGAATCTTTAAGGATTTGAGACATCTTGAACAACGACCAGCTCTCGCCTTATCATGACAGTCAGTTTTCGACTTTCTCTACTGAGGTGCTTGTCCGGAAGAACCGGGACACAATCGCAGCAGTTCTCCCTGTGCTACCTTAGCCAATATAACGGAACGTAAGGTTCCAAAACATAGGACCGGGCAAACCCAACTATTGACCCAAGACATGATTCGGAGCTGATGCATACAGTGCTATAAGTTCGGGGTAACGCACTATCGAAAGTGTTCGGACTTGTCTTGCCAGGTTATGGGATACTAAAGCCCCTGGCAAGCTGGTCGTGCCAAAATGCACGGGTATAATAAGTAAGCAGTAAAGGAAAGGGGTAAATAAACGTAATAGCAAGTTGACGTTGTATACTATTTTCCCTTGTTATTCAAATGATACGTCAAAGCGTACATATACAAGTAGTGCGATAAGCAAAATAGGACTGTTTGACACATCCTCACTAGGAGCGGGCGGTTTGCGGGTATGTAAAACAGGTATAACGATCGTTATCAGAGACAACCTGAGGATTCCCTTGTACACCAAAGCTTCTTGTCCTCCTGGTGTGTCCGTCCTGCTATGTGTCCGATAGCCGGTCTTTCGGAAGAGCCTCCTAAAGATAGGGACCTGTAAGAAAAAAAGGGGTGCAAAAATGCATGGGTCCCGGGGCGGTCGAACTGCATTGTGGACTGTGTCATGGCCGTGCCTCCGCCTATTCCCAGGGTATTTTGAGTGCGTAGTTGTGTACGCGCGGCACAAATTTCGCCGCTTGACTGGGACAAGGGCGGAGGCCGGATTGCTAGTCGAGCTCTGGACGTGCTGGATGATCCTGTTGCGGAGTACTCCGGACTCGCTTGACGGTATCCGGGTTCTTTATCGCTGAATTGGTTGTTTGCCTAAGAAGGCTGTTTTGCACTTCTACCGCGATGGCCGCAGTGTGCTCCTCCATGCGGAGCGAGCGCTCTGTGTTTCCATTAACTGTAATAACCCAGCGAGGTCCTGGCATTTTAAAATTGAGGTATGCATAATGCGGTACCACATTGAATTTTGCGAATGTGGTTCGTCCGAGCAGTGCATGATAGCCGCTGTGGAAGGGGGCGATGTCAAAGATTAGCTCCTTGCTTTGGAAATTGTCCAGAGATCTGAGGACCACTTCCAGTGTGAAAGAGCCCGTACAATAGGCCACCACACCGGGTATGACACCCTTGAAGGTGGTTTTTGTGCGCTTGATCCTTGAGGGGTCGATGCCCCTTTTGCGCATTGTATCCTGATAGAGCAGGTTCAGGCTGATGCCATCGTCCATGAGGACTCATGTGAGATGGAATTCGTCGATGATGGGGTCAAGGACAAATGCGGCCGAACCGCCATGACGGATACTGGTAGGATAGTCCCTGCGATCGAAGGTGATCGGACAAGAGGACCATGGGTTGAACTTTGGGGTGACTGGCTCCATCGCATAGACGTCCCTTAGTGCACGCTTCCGTTCCCGCTTGGGAATGTGGGTTCCGTATATCAAATTTACTGTTTTCACCCAGGGAGGGAATTTCTTCTGTCCTCCTGTGTTCGGCGGCCGGGGCTCCTCATCGTCATCACTATGCAGCCCCTTGTCCTTGTTTTCGGCATTCAACTTGCCGGCCCGCTCAAACACCCAACATTCCCTGTTGGTGTGGTTGGCTGGTTTACCGGGGGTGCCATGAATTTAACATGAGCGATCGAGTATGCGGTCCAAACTGGACGAGCCCGAACTATTTCTTTTGAATGGCTTTTTCCGCTGTCCGGATTTAAAGCGTCTGAATCCGGCATTGACTGCCGTGTCTTCGGCGGTGTCGCCATTGTTGCGACGCTTGTGTCTATTTCGTCGTCGCTTTCCGTTGCTGTCCCTGGCGTATGAGTCGCCTGAGTTTTTGGGTGTGATGTTGCTACGAGCCAGCCAGCTATCCTCGCCCGCGCAAAAGCGGGTCATGAGTGTCATTAGGGCTGCCATTGACTTTGGCTTCTCTTGGCCGAGGTGTCGGGCGAGCCATTCGTCACGTATGTTATGCTTGAAGGCTGCTAAGGCTTTGGCATCCGTACAGTCGACAATTTGGTTCTTTTTAGTTAGGAACCGAGTCCAGAATTTCCTGGCTGACTCTCCGGTATGTTGGGTTATGTGGCTTAAGTCATCAGCATCTGGTGGTCGCACATAAGTGCCCTGGAAGTTGTTGAGGAATGCGTCTTCCAAGTCCTCCCAACTGCCAATGGAGCTTGCTGGCAGGCTATTCAGCCAATGCCGAGCCGGTCCTTTGAGCTTAAGTGGTAGGTACTTTATGGCATGTAAGTCATCACCGCGGGTCATGTGAATGTGGAGGAGAAAATCTTTGATCCATTCCGCGGGGTCTGTTGGGCCATCATATTATTCAATGTTTAAGGGTATAAACCCTTCTAGGAATTCGTGATCCATGACTTCATCAGTGAAGCATAGGGGGTGTGCAGCGCCTCTATGTCGGGTTACATCTCGACGTAGTTCAAATGAATCTAGTATGTTGTATTCGGCCCGACCGGACTTTGGTTTATAGTATCCGGCGTGACGGTCATCGTCACATCTTGTGGCGCGCCCCCGTGATCCGTAGATCGATCTTGAATGTATTGCTTTGTTTTCCAATACATCTCGCAGGTTTGTGTAGCCCCGGGCCTTAGTATTATTGTTTGATTGGCGACGGGGTGCGGTCTGGAATTCAGGCTGGTACGCCGCTTTGTCGCAGCCACGGGGTGGCCGGTCAGCCGCATCATGCGCTGGTAGCGTGGGCTTTAAAGCCTCCTCCTCGAGTTGAGGTAGCAACATGTGCTTTGGGTAGCTTTTGCTAGGGCGCTCGAGTCCGTATTCCTCGGTAGCCAGGACCTCGGTCCATCTATTAGTTAACAGATCTTAATCAGCTTGAAGCTATTGCTGCTTTTTCTTCACGCTTTTTGCAGTCGCTATAAGCCGGCGTTTCAAGCGCTCCTGCTCGACGGGATCCTCAGGCACGATGAATTCTTCGTCGACAAGTCTCACGTCGTCTTCGGAGAGAGGCATGTAATTATCGTACTCTGATTCTCCATCTGTCGCCTGTTCCTTAGGGCTAGCTTGCCCATCCTCTTGCTCGGCCTGCTCGAAGCCTGGCTGGGCAGGATTGTTTTTGTCTTCAGCACCATCCGGATTGTTATCTCTTGTGTCGATATTGCTATTTTTGCTATGGCGAGGCTTGGAGCGGCACCTAAGACGCCGGTGCTTAGATTGCTTCTCCAAGGGGTTATCATCCATTTCCTCATTGCCATTGCTTTCTTTGGGGTGCCCACCATATATATATCATATGATGAAGTGGTTGTTCAGCGCCCTATAGGCTGTGGTTCCTGTTCTTCTCCTGCATCATCGTCCATCCCGTCAATGTCTTCGGAGTTGACGTCAAGCACGTCGGTTAAGTCATCGACGGTGGTTATTAAGTGGGTGGTGGGTGGGGAACGAATTTCTTCGTCGTCTGCTTCCCACTCGAGCCGGACATAGTTCGGCCAAGAATCTCTCGACAAGGAAATAGACCTTCATGAGTTCAGCGCATCACCCAAGGGTGAGTGCTGAAAAATATCAGCGGCGATGAACTCCATGACCGGTGCCCAATCAGATTCGATAGGCACGGAGGCACGCGGTTCAGATCCTGTAGCCAGAGACGAGTCCGAGGGTCCGATGACACCACCCTCACAGGAGGTGGGGTCAGTGTTCGGCTCCAGCGCCGCTGAGTGCGCGGCCTCCATGGCAGGGTCCATCCACCCATCCTCGAAGGGCACGATCTGCTCCAGATTGATTCCTGGCGCCACCGCAGGTGCGATCTCCCGAATAGTGTCCAATGGCAGATCAAAGTCATGCCCGTCATGACCGTCCGGCGCGCCTGACATGGGCTCGAATCCGTCAAAGAGCAAGTCTCCGTGGATGTCGGCAGTATAGTTCAAGCTTCCAAACCTGACCTGATGGCCAGGGGCGTAGCTATCAATCTTCTCTAGATGGCCAAGTGAGTTGGCCCGCAATACGAAGTTGCCGAATACGAAGATCTGTCCGGGAAGGAAAATCTCCCCCTAGACCGCATCGTTGAAGATGATTGAAGGAGCCATCAAGCCTTACTACAACGACACAGTGGAACTCTCAGTGAAAGCACCAATGTCAGTGTCAAAACCGGCGGATCTCGGATAGGGGGTCCCGAACTGTGCATCTAAGGCTAATGGTAACAGGAGGCAGGGGACATGATGTTTTACCCAGGTTCGGGCCCTCTCGATGGAGGTAATACCCTACTTCCAGCTTGATTGATCTTGATGATATGAGTATTACAAGGGTTGATCTACCACAAGATCGTAGAGGCTAAACCCTAGAAGCTAGCCTATGATTATGAGTGTTGTTCTCCTTCGGACTAAAACCTCCGGTTTATATAAACACCAGAGGGGGCTAGGGTTACACAGAGTCGGTTACAGAGAAGGAGATCTACATATCTGAATTACCAAGCTTGCCTTCCACGCAAAGGAGAGTCCCACCCAAACATGGGACGAAGTCTTCAATCTTGTATCTTCATAGTCCAACAGTCCGACCAAAGTATATAGTCCGGCTGTCCGACGACCCCTTAGTCCAGGACTCCCTCAATGGCAGCCTCACACCGCAGCCGAACCAATGAACCGTTGTACTGCTCTCCGCATGGGCAACCACTGCCGTGTCTTCTCCAGCTCCGTGTCGTCCCCTTCCTAGGCATCGCCATCGTCCACCGCCTTGGTGCTCTTGGCGCGGCGTCGTCAATGTGGTCAACGAGCGACTTCCATTGGAAGAGTACTGTACATGGAGAGGCTGACAGCTGGGCGAGGAAGTCCTGGACTGAGGGGTCCTCGGGCATCCGGGCTATGTGATATGGGCCGGATTAATGGGTCGTGAAGATATGAGATTGAAGACCTTTCCCCGTGTCCAGATAGGACTCTCCTTTTTGTGGATGGCAAGCTTGGCGTTCGGATCATGAACCTTCCTTTCTCTGTAGACCAACTTTGTACAACCCTAGACCCCTTCGGTGTCTATATAAACCGGAGGGCTTAGTCCATAGGTAGAAGAACAATCATACGAGCTAGACATCTAGGGTTTAGCGATTACGATCTCGAGGTAGATCAACTCTTGTAACCCCTATACTCATCAAAGTCAATCAAGCAGGAAGTAGGGTATTACATCCGTTAAGAGGGCCCGAACCTGGGTAAACATCGTGTCCCCTGCCTCCTTGTTACCTTCAATCCTTAGACGTACAGTTCGAGACCCCCCCTACCTGAGACCTACCGGTTTTGACACCGACATTGGTGCTTTCATTGAGAGTTCCACTGTGTCGTCACCAGAAGGCTCGATGGCTCCATCAATCATGCACAACAATACCGCCCTGAGGTAAACTTTTCTCCCCGGCCAAATCTTCGTATTCGGCGGCTTTGCACCACGTGCCAATTTGGTTGGCCATATGGAGTAGATGGACAGCTATGCCCCTGGTCATCAGATTAGTTTTGGAAACCTAAACTACGTGGATAATATCCGAGGAGACTTGATCCTCCAAGGGTTCGCGGCCTCAACCGCAGCTCCGTCCTTAGATCCGGAACAAATCGTCGAGTCTGAAGACTGGAGTTTAGAGCCCTCGGGACTCTCCGCAGCCATAGAGCTCAACACCGGAGATACGAAGGGGGTAATTTCACCGGTAGGATCGGAGTCATACCGAACTCCCTTCATCAACTCGAAGTCGGATCCATCCCCAAACACCAGATCCAAACTTTCGAGGTCTGCGTTACACGAGCTCGGCCAAGGAACTCCTATCCCGCCCTGCTCCACGGACTCTCGCTTCCCTGTCCAAACTTCACTCTTAAACGAGGCCCTGGACCTAATGCGATCTCTCGGCATTACAGAAGGATTGCTGCCGAACTATGCCCAGCCCACACTAGGGGCTGAGAGCTGGGAATTTTACTTCCCACCTGCCACCCACTTCATAGCCATTGTCGAGGACTTAACCGACATGCTGGATTACGCTTCCGAAGACATCGACGACATAGACGACGATGCTGGAGAAGAGCAAAGGTAGAACCCACCGCTTACCAGATGCTGGACGGCTACTTCCCCATATGACGTGCACATGGTGGACTCACCTAAAGAGGATTACAGCGAAGGTGGGAAGGACCCAGTCGAGGATAAGCCTCCTATGGCACCACCAAAGTGTCGTCTTCAACGGCGCCACTCTAAATCGCGTCGCAAAAAAAACAGCATTACCGGCACCAGATACAGCAATACTCCGGATAATGCTGAAGACCAAGAAGCCCCTATCGAACCAACATCCGAACATGATGATTGGGAGGATGGGCAAGTCAACCCTGACGATCCCATTGGGAACGAGGGCTCGGAGGATAGTAACTACGTACTGATATCCAAAGAGGACGAGAGCCTTGGCAATAAAGAATTCATCATGCCAGAGGAACCCTTCGAACAAGAGCACTTTAAGCGTCGGCTATAGCCATGGCAAGAAGCCTGAAAAGAGTAGCAGCAGCTTCACGCTGATCAGTATCTGCCTAATGACATATGGACTGATGTCCTGGTAGCCGAGGAATACGGCCCCGAACGCCCAACCAAGATTTACCCGAAGCACAAGCTGCTACCCCAATTCGATGACAAGGACCCAGAGCCTATACCACCTACGCGTAACGCTTCCGATGGACCTGACCGACCACCACGTGGTTGGAACAGAGTGGCAACTCAAGCCAAACACCAGCCTGCACCACCCCGCCATAAAGGTAGAGAGACAGCAGCTGCAGGATACACTTACGACCCACGGTAGAACCTGGCTAATAGAGCCGGTCAAACCACATCAATATATCACTACTAGAAAAACCTCTACTAATGGCGCACCTATTATGGCCATTAATGGCACATCTGTGGTGCGCCACTAACAGCACGCCATTAGTAATTTTTACTAATGGCGCACCAGTG
>NC_057798.1:692483453-692484058 GCF_018294505.1 Triticum aestivum | reverse complement strand
AAGGAACGATACACTACTAGAAAAACCTCTACTAATGGCGCACCTATTATGGCCATTAATGGCGCATCTGTGGTGCGCCACTAACAGCACGCCATTAGTCATTTTTACTAATGGCGCACCAGTGGTGCGCCATTAGTATCTGGTATACTAATGGCGCACCACTGGTGCGCCATTAGTATAGGCCACGGTGCGCCATTAGTATGCCTCCCAGGGGCCAGGTGCTTTGGATACTAATGGCACACCACAACTAGATGCGCCATTAGTAACCGCGACATACTAATGGCGCACTTTCCTGTGATGCGCCATTAGTGATGCGTCATTTAGAATCTATATCTGGATCGTGATTTTTTGCCCATTTTTTTGCTCGTTTTTTTTGCTTGTTTTTTGGCACGACAATATTCTCAAATTTTGTTCCTGTTGTTTTTGGATCTTGTTGCCATGGTCTTTTGCCGGAGAGGAGTTCGCCGGAGAGGAGGAGGAGGAGCTCACCGGAGAGGAGGGAGGAGGAGCTCACCGGAGAGGAGGGAGGAGGAGCTCACCGGAGAGGAGGGAGGAGGAGCTCACCGGAGAGGAGGGAGGAGGAGCTCACCGGAGAGGAGGGGATT
>NC_057798.1:692454419-692483215 GCF_018294505.1 Triticum aestivum | reverse complement strand
AGGAGGTAGGAGGAGGTCGCCGCAGAGGAGGAGAGAAGGGAAGATGAAATGAAGAGAGGAGGAGAGGACCAGCCATATATACGGCATACTAATGGCGCACCGCGGGCAGGTGCGCCATTAGTAATTTTTTTTATTTTTTTGATTTATTTTGAATTTTGAAGGCGGGAAGATACTAATGGCGCACCATGGTCAGGTGCGCCATTAGTAATTTTTTTTATTTTTTTGACTTATTCTGAATTTTGAAGGAGGGAAGATACTAATGGCGCACCATGGGCAGGTGCGCCATTAGTAAGTTTGATTTTTTTTGATTTTTTTTGCCTCTCTAGATCTTAAAAGCCCCGTATCTTTTTTTTGTTAGGTTTTTGAGGATTTTGAAAATGTCTAACGGGGTTCCCCCAGTTAAATTTGGATGTAACTTTTCGAGTAGATGATTTTTCATATAAAAAACTTTTTCATCCGAGTTAGTATGCAAAAGTTATGCCCATTTTTACAAATTCTCGCGAGATTTTGCAAATGAAGTCAAAATTCATATTTGCAAATTTTCATGGTGCTGGGGCACTCCTATAGAACAACTTCATGGTGCTGGGGCACTCCTGGTATTGCCGGACGCTCTTCCAACTTGAAGTGTACGTTGACCGCAAGGTGGAGAGGACTAGCCAGGCCATGAAGTCCGGCAAGGTCATCAAGGGGCCCTTATTTGGGCTGCGGCCGGGAGTGGTCCCGTTGAGCAGCAACTCCCGGCAGGCCGAAATCCTCGCCATGATGCCGCCGTTCAATGTGCACGGTCTTGACCCGGCCTGGGTCGAGCCCTAGGCATGCGAGGTGGAGGAGTTCTTTGCCAATTTGGTCGAAGAACTCAACCATGACGAACCGCGGCTCATCCAGGACACCACCCAGGAGGAGTTGAACTACATCGCCGCCAGGGCGATGGAGGCGGAGCTCGCCAGGCTTGCTGGTGACCTCGGTGGCATGGAGAACGTCGCCGCCGTGGCCGTAGAGGAGGAGGAGCTCGCTGAGTGGGTGAAGTTCATCAAGGAGGCGGGCGGTGCCACCACCGAGGCCCCCCCTGCCGAGGGCATGATCGAAGAATCATCCGAGGAGGAGGCCGAGGACTGTAAGCCCCCGGCTATGCAGAAGAGATGCGTCCTGCGTCGGGCCAGCTCCGGCAAGCCGGTCTAGCCCGACAGGGCTGAGGTGCGGCAAGGGGTTCTGGGGGAGACCGGGCACGTGACGAGGGCCATGGCAGCGAAGAAAGAGGTCGCGGTGGCGAAGAAGACGACCGCCTCTTCTTCATCCAAACGCTTCTGGACTCCTTCGTCTCCCCCTTGCCCCGCAGGTGATGACACGGATATCAGCTTCAACTTTTCGTCCCTCTTCTTCATCCAAACGCTTCTGGACTCCTTCGTCTCCCTCCTTGATTCGGCTTGTTCTTACAGGGAGACAGAGACGCTGGCCCAGCTGGCAGCGAAGAGGGCCAAAGCCTCGACGGGCAGCCCCCCCGATGGGTACTTCAAAGGCGCCGCTGGTGGTGGAGAGCAGCCTAGACAGCAGCCCCCAGCATGCGTTCACCACCCACCTCCTATCAGCATGCTCCAGGGCGTGATTTCTAGGTACTGACCTTGCTGTCGCTGAAGGAGGAGGACAGCAGCAGCAGGAGGAGCCACCAAGGGCCACCCCCACCACGCCGCCCCGAGGGGCGTCCCCGGCAAGGGTGCCAGACACTGAGCCCATGCGCACGGAGCAGGAGGAGGTGAACTTGGGTGCTGGCGACCCTGTATCGGCCACAAATGTTGGCGTGGTGGGGGCCAGCTCTTCCCAGCCCGGCACGAGTGAGTCATTTGTTCTCCCTCGCTCTTCTTTCTTTTCTCCTGAATTTTGGTTTTGGCCCTGCCTCATTGAGGGAGTCCTGGATTAGGGGGTCCTCGGACAGCCAGACTATATACTTATGCCGAAATGTTGGACTACCAAGATACAAGATTGAAGACTTCGTCCAGTGTCTGGGTGGGACTCTCCTTTGCGTGGAAGGCAAGCTTGGCTATTCGTATATGTAGATTCCCTTCTCTATAACCGATTCTGTGTAACCCTAGCCCACTCCGGTGTTTATATAAACCGGAGGGTTTAGTCCGTAGGACAAGAACAATCAGAATCATAGGTTAGCTTCTAGGGTTAGCCTCTACGATCTCGTGGTAGATCAAGTCTTGTAATATTCGTATCATCAAGATCAATCAAGCAGGAAGTAGGGTATTACCTCCATAGAGAGGGCACAAACCTGATTAAACATTGTGTCCCCCACCTCCTGTTACCATTAGCCTTAGACGCACAGTTCAGGACCCCCTACCCGAGATCCGCCAGTTTTGACACCAACATTGGTGCTTTCATTGAGATTTCCACTGTGACGTCGAAAAAAAGGTTTGATGGCTCGCCTTGTTATCAAGAACAACATCACCTCTGGGGGAGCCCTGCTTTAGGCCAAACCCTCTGACTAGGAGGCTTCATCATGACCGCTCGTTCTGCCGCCGTGCCGATGATGACTTCTCGGGTCATTGAAAGCAGCCTCCATGTCAGCTCGGAATATGCCGAGCAGATGGATCCAATGGAACCTTCGTCCTTGAACGAGCTCTTGGATCGCATCCCCTCCCTCGGAGTCGCTACGAACTCTGATCGGATTGGGCTTAAACCCGATGAAAGAGAGATTAACTCTCCGTCGGTCACCCATCAAATAATGGTGGTGGAGAAGCAATGCAGCGATTCTTCATCTATTTTGAGGATGTGGGGATATACCACGCGGTGTAACCCGGTCGGAAGTATAACCCAGCCAGACTTGGTGACTCACTAATGACCCGCCCTGACTGGACAACTTACTAAGTGACCCGCCTGAGCATGGCGACTCGGCGAGCGGGCCAGAGGAACGGCAAGACCAGGCGGCCTAGAAGGCGATTTATGGAAGGCCGGATCACGCTATGGTGTGCCGGTTTATGAGGAAAGCACAAGGAATATTTTCCTACAAAGGAAGCAAGACTAGGACTCCACTTGTAATAGAGTAATCCCAATCCAACTAGGACTAGTCATGTAAACCGCCCCTTCAAGATATATAAGGAGGGGCAGGGCTCCCCAAGGAGGGACAAGTGTCAAGCAAGAAGAAACAATCTCTAGTGCTAGACACAAAGAGCCGGTTTATCGGCGAGTCCCTGATGAGCATAATGAGATCTAGCCACAAACAGCATGTAGGGCTATTACCGGATGATGTTTCCCGGGGCCCGAAGCTGTCTAAATCCTTGTCTTGTGTGTTGGGTTTCTCGTCCCGATCAACCCCTCTCAAGCTACCACATAGATGCGTTGGCCTCGCGACTAAGTCCTGACACTAAGGACATCTGCCATGACATTTCCACGACAGTTTGCGCCCACCGTGGGGCCTGCGCACGGTGATGTTGAATTCTTGAAGGGGTCTTTTTAAGGATTCGAGAAGTTTGCTATTTTCCGGTTCAACAAAAACCAGCGGGGAAAAATTCACATCAACGATGAGTTAATCAGCCGAGATTGACGAAGTGTTTTGCGGCGGAGGATATGAGATTAAGATTCATAGGGATTTTTCGGGCTTGCGTGCGACGCCTCAAGTGTTACAGGGCGTCCCGTCGAATCCGAGCGCAGATCACTTTTTCCTGTTGCAAACAAGACCAGACAAGAGTCTTATTCGGCATCACCAAATAAACAGGGCTCTGGACAGCTGGGCCCCGGGGCTGACTCGGCCTCGCCATCACATCAGAGACGACCTCAAGCCGACCGCACCGCAACCCGCTTTTGCCTCGCGTCAATCCTCCGCTAAACCGGCCGTCGCTGGCCTCCTTATCAACACGGAGTACTAGTTTTGCTCTTAGTAAATGTGTGCATCTCCCGTGGCCTGCGCCCGTGC
Organism: Triticum aestivum; assembly: GCF_018294505.1. Classification (NCBI taxonomy): domain Eukaryota; kingdom Viridiplantae; phylum Streptophyta; class Magnoliopsida; order Poales; family Poaceae; genus Triticum; species Triticum aestivum. The sequence goes on along the minus strand of NC_057798.1, from coordinate 692,479,305 downwards.
ATACCGGCTGTCAGGCTTCCGCTTCACATGGGTGTGTCAAGACAGATACAAAATTTATCTAGTAGTACTACTACTGGATGAGCACGGGAATTAGTGCTACATTAAATAAAAGGGGACTAGCATGAAGTACTACTTCTCACGTACTCTCTCCGTCTAGGTGAGTAAGTCATCTTAGGTTGTGCACCGTGACCAAGGAGGAGGGGAAAACAAGAGATCTTAATATTTATTTGCTAATTAATAGCATTGCATGCAATGAACTAGCCACTCCATGTCGCGTTTGGTAGTCTCGAGTCATTAAAAGCATGAAAATCCCTCGTCTCATATTGGTTGATATGTGAAGAAACAAGAAACAAGGTAGAAGTTAATGCACCACGCCTAAGTGTTTTGGGATTATTTGGTTTTCGTAAGATGACTTACACACCTAGAGGAGGGAGTACAGGAAATGGCCGTCCTTGGTGTTTGGATAAAAAAAGAGATTAAGGAAAAGGAAACAACCCATGGTTCAACCGTCATATGAGTCACCCTCCACCTCAATTCTGCCGACGTACTTGCCTTAAGTGGCTAGTCGTCCTCAACTCTGCTCCCGCGGCGCGTCTGCCTTGAGCACCTGCCCCTGCTGGTTTTTACTTCCGAAGCCGTTGCACCCTTGCGTGTTGGTTGCCGTCTACAGAAAGAAAATTTAGGGATTCGATTGGAAGATGGGAGAAGGAAAAACAAAAAGGAAGAGTTAAAAAATATACAGCACGACGCGTAGAGGCTGCAGGTGTTTTTGGTGTTTCACTCATGAGGCCGGGGTTTGTACGTTGTTGACAAATAGCAGTGCGGGCACACGCTGGCACTTCAATCAGGTCCTCCATGTGAGATTAAGACAAGAGGAGAAAGTCACGTGGAGACATCAGACATTTGATCCCAGTATCCACATTCATCCGACAAATAAATACTAGACGACTATTAAAAGAAAAAGGGCGGGGTTATACCGCAGATGCACATTTGGTGGTGCTGCATGACTTCACGTGCACGCGTGTCACGGTCTAGTTTACATCAAACGCGCCAGCTGACTCTCCCGTCCGCACCACCTTACAACACCACGGATGACTCGCCCGTCCGCCCTCGTGGCCGGTTCACATGTCCACGCTGGCTTACAACGTCGTGGCTGACTCGCTGGCGCGCCGGCTTACAAACATCACGGCTCATTCATCCGTCCGTACCGGTTCACCATGCCGCGGCCGGTTCACCCGTGAATGACTTCAATTTCACGTAGCGATCATCAATTTCATGGCGGATTATTTCCGGCCTGGCACATTAGGTGATATACATCTAAAATATATTTTATTGGTACATATTATTTTTTGTCAAAGAGCAGTTTATCTTTGTCTTGGTCTGCAATATTGTTGATGCAGGACAATTGTTCTCTACATCAAAACGACGTGGTTAACTCGCCCGTCCGCGCCGGTTTACAACACCACGGCCGGTTCATCTGTTTGAGCCACCTCTGATACTGAGGTCATTTTTCTGTCCACCTCTCACGGCCTGGTCTACATCAACACACCAGGCCGCACCTATCTGCATGAGGTGCTTATTGAGTATAAAGAAAGTCACAACTTGGGTAGCCCGGCTTTCTTTCAAATTGGAGGCAAATTATCATCAAACACCATCTGCATTGATGACATTTATTATGTTTTGATAAACTGGTGTTCATTAAATCGGTTTGGCTTTCAACTACAAGTTGTCAGTACATGATCAATTATAATCCGGAGTTTATTAACCTGGTCTGGTTTTGACTATATGTCGCCAATATTATATATGGTTAATCCGGTGTTTATCACAACCCGGTACGGTTTTATCACAAACCGACACAATATGCAAGGAGCTATCAGTACTCAAGATTGGGGTTATCACCCTTACTACAAAAAGTTGGTAAACCAACGATGTGATTCAATGCCACAGGTATGATATATTTCATATTTGTTATTCTTAAGTGCAGCCTTGGTTATAAACCCGGGATATATGTTGGGCATTATGACCCGTCCGGCCTAGCATTGTATGAAGAAATAGGTTGAATAAAGCATAATTATAAATCACCGCTGTTTATTAACCTGGCCTAGCGTTGGACTATAAGTCGCCAGTATATATTTGGATTGCTCCATTGGAATCATGCGCTCATAAATCATTGGATTATATTATTCAAATCTTCAAATAGCTAACATGGCTGGATTTTATGGTTATCAATAATCAGTATTATGATCAAGGTTTTAAAAGTCACTTTAGCGCAATGGCTACTATTTTCTCGATGGATATAATTTATTCTACAATGGATGGAATAGTCCCGAGTCGCTGCAGGCTTACGACCCGACACTTGGGGGCTACATTATTCAAATTGAGATTACATCAAATATGCAAGTCCCATGTCACTGCCAGCATGCACCATGGCACCTGGGGGATAATGCAAAGTCAATTTTTCATCACCTTATTGAAGACCCGACTCATCACATTGTAATGAGCCGGCCCTTGGTGGCTACCAATTGCTCATGTCCAAAATTCAAGGTACACAAGACTTAATCCATTATATTGAAGGGTTTATTGCTCAGTTGGTACAGGACAAGACTCTTAACCTTGTGGACGTGGGTTGAAGCCCATGGTGGGGTTACATCACATGATGTTATTTTCAATGAAGTATACATAAATTCCCAGCTCAGTATTATCTTACTAAGCCGGCCCTTGGGGGCTACACGTTGTTGTTCAAGTCTACATGATCATATCTACAAAGTTCCTGCTCAGTATTGCATACTGACCCGGCCCTTGGGGGCTACAATGGTTGAAGTTTTTATGAGCATAAGGCAATTTCAAGTGCGAGGTCGCTGCAAGCATGACAACCCGGCACATGGGGGCTACATATGTGGAATACTTAGTTTTGACTAGTGACTGAGATGAACAAATCAGATTTCTTCAAGGTTGTGATATTAATATTGTAGCAAGTCTTAAGCTATTGCTACGCTACCTTCTTAAGACATGGATTTCTTCAAAGTGGCAGTAATTATATGGAAACAACTCTCAAATCATCACTTTGTTCTGTTCAAGACTTGGGGGCTACAGGCAATATGGATATAATGGCGAAATATCTTCCAATTTTCAGTTTTGAGCAAACCAGATTGACCCTGCATCACCAATCATTATGGCCCGGTGTCGGCATTAATCATAACCCGGAGTCATCAACAATCATGAACCGGAGTTGGCAATACTCATGAACCAGCGTTGGAAACAATCATGACCCGGAATTATCAGTTTTTATAACTCGACGATTTTGGAAATCATAGATCGGCAAGTTTGAAATTTTCAAGCCGATTGAATATCAGTTGAATATTTGAATACCAATATTTTTGTCAAGTCAGAGTATTGAAGGCCGAGTCAAATGGATTCTTTATTTACAATATGTTTTCTACCAGCAAATTGATTATGAAGCTGTTCTATCGGCCCGGATTTTCTAGAAGGAGGAAATAACAAGCACTTAAGGATGATCAGGTGCCGGCTTACAAAACCTTTAACCCGAAGCACAACCTGCCAAATTTGTTCTTGTGTTTATGTTGCATATCAGTTTAACATGGATAAATCCAAATTGAACTGGGGGCTAATATCGGGGATATACCCCGCGGCGTAACTCGGCCAGAAGTATAATCCGGCCGGACTTGGCGACTCACTAATGACTAGCCCTGACTGGACAACTCACTAAGTGACCCGCTCGAGCCTGGTGATTCATGGGTGACCCGGCAAGTGGGCCAGAGGAACGACAAGACACGGTGGCCCAGAAGGCGATTTATGGAAGGCCGTATCACGCTATGGTGGGCCGGTTTGTGAGGAAAGCACAAGGAACATTTTCTTACAAAGGAAGCAAGACTAGGACTCCACTTGTAATTGAGTACTCCCAATCCAACTAGGACTAGTCATGTAAACCGCCCCTTCAACATATATAAGGAGGGGCAGGGCTCCCCAAAGAGGGACAAGTGACAAGCAAGAAGAAACAATCTCTAGGGCTAGACACAAAGAGCCGGTTTACCGGTGACTCCCTGATGAGCATAATGAGATCTAGCCACAAACAGCATGTAGGGCTACTAATGGATGATGTTTCCTGGGGCCCGAAGCTGTCTAAATCCTTGTCTTGTGTGTTGCGTTTCTCGTCCCGATCAACCCCTCTCAAGCTACCACATCGATGCGTTGGCCTCGCGACTAAGTCCTGACACTAAGCACATCTGTCGTGACAATTCCACGACAGGGGATGAACTATGTCCGGATTCCCGATCTCTCCGAGCCGGATACCCATTTGAGGGAGGACATGACCCAAACTCTGAACTTAGAATCGGACAGCGGGCCATAAAAATTGGGCAACATCCCAGAACCCGAACTGCCAAGTTCGGAAGTTCCTTTGCCCCTGGGTCACAGATCAGTCAAGGTTCGGATTTAAATCCACCCACCCACCTAGATACAAGTGAGCATTCCCACATTAGACAACAATCCCAAGAAACAGTACACCACTTTTGGGTTAGATACCTCCTTGCAATGAGCAAGGTCAAGGATTGTTGCGAGGAAGAAGCAATCTCATTCTTTTGCAAAAATTGCACGGACAAGGGAATCCTCAATGCCATAAGTCGCCGTGACATATCACACTTCGCTTACTTGGCGGCCATAGTACAGAAGTACCGTTCGATGGAAAGCACCTGGAAAATCTAGGCAAAATTTTGCGATCCTTCGGCTCTCACTAAACCCCTCGTCCGAACCAAAAGGGTGCACTCTCGCAAGTCACCTGATCCAATCACAAAGAAATCAAAGCCCACTACAGGGTGTGGAATCGTATTGGAGGGATGGCTCAATGGGCCATGCAAAATTCACACCACACCGGGTAAAGTACCAACGCATAGCCTTAGAGCATGTTGGATACTTCAGCGGGTGGCCAAGAGCGGCGAGGATCTCTTCATTAACAATACTATAGAGCATCACCCTGCAGAAAACTACAATACAGTGTTGACAGTCTTTGAGACTTTCTCCTCAAATAACAGGTGAAAGAGCGCACTCTGTGGCCTCACCGAAGTCTGCCATGTTGCAGCAATAAATCCATGGAACGACATGGCCATAACCTTTAATGCCAGTGACCAACCTCAATTCCGAACAGTCTGAGCACCAGCCGCTTTGGTCCTTAGTCCAATTGTGGATGGCTTCCGGCTTACAAAAGTGGTCATGGACGGTGGCAGCGGATTAAACCTCATCAACGAGGAAACTCTCAACAAAATGGAAATGGACAAGAGCCGCATTGAGCAAAGCAGCACGACCTTCCGAGGAATTATCCCTAGTCGGGAGGCACGATGTGTAGGAAAAATCAAACTCGATGTGGTATTCGGCATGCCGGAGAATTACAGGTCCGAAGAGATAACATTCCAAGTGGCCCCGTTCAGTAGTGGATACCACGCCCTTTTAGGGCGGGATGCATTCGCGAGCTTCTAAGCTATACCCCATTATGGGTACATGAAGATCAAGATGCCCGGGCCCAATGGAATCATCACTCTGGCCAGTGATCCGGACATGGCACTCCGCGCTGAAAATAAAACAGCCGCGCTTGCCCTGGAGGCATTATCCGAAGCCCTCGCGGCCGAAGAATTTACTGCGCTACGCTCCACCGTGGATAGGGATGACGTGATACTCGACAAACGATCCAAGTCAACCTCTTTCAAACTAGCGGACGAAATAGTCAAATTCCAAGTCCACCCAACGGACTCTACAAAAACAACATCCATCGGGGCACAGCTGAACCCCACAATCGACGCCGCACTGCGGGCGTTCTTACGCGAAAATTGGGACATCTTCACCTCGCACCCTTCAGATATGCCAGGTGTCAGGACCCCGACTCGATGTCACATCAATCTAGCTGGTAACACCTCATATCACTTTGCGGCCTCACGCACGGTATCCCCACGGGAGTCGCCTTACCTTTGCCCGGGACCGTTTGCGCCTTTTGGCTCACGTATATGATAGTGTCGCTAGCATCCATATGATAAAGAGCCCGGGCTGACATGACTAGTCGTAAACCCAAAGCGGCACAGACTTACAGGGACAGGCATCCATGACCCAACTTCGAACGTGTCGGTCATCAGCAATTGGGTCCGGGCTGTAGCACTGGGCTAGCAGGACTCCGGTAAACCGGGCTGTAGCGGGCTAACAGGACTCCGGTACTCAAAGCGTGACATTTCCCCGAAGGGACAGACACAGGAACGAAGAAGGACACATGCCGGCCAGCCTAAGTGTTCCAGAGCAGTAGCAAGCTACCATGGCTCAGCGGTAACACTAGGAGACATTTCCCGGTAAGAGAGGCTACTAAAGATAAACAACTAGATAGTCAGATCCCACACATACCAAGCATTTCAATCATACACACAATATGCTCGATATGTGCAAATACAACGAAGCATCACAACATGACTCTACGACACAAGTACTTTATTTAAGGCTCAGGGAGCCATACATGTCATACACACAAAGGTACGGGTCTCACGACCCAACATACAAGTCATACAATCATACAAGCCAACAGCGGAAGTAACTTTTCTGAGTACAGACAACTAGTAAAATAAAAGAGGCTTGGAAAGCCTGGCTATACTATGTGGTCCTTCACAAGCTCAGGGTCACCACCTGGGTTTTTAGCCTACTCGTTGATGTCAACGTCTACATAGAACCCATCAGAAGGGGTTGCAGTGTCTTCTGTAAAAATGTAGATTATAGCAACATGAGTACAAAGGTACTCAGCAAGACTTACATCAGATCCTACATACATGCATAGTATCAAGAAGGGTTGGTGGAGTTATTGCAGCAAGCCAGCTTTGACCCTTGGCTAGGCTATCCTACGATACTCCAACTTGAAATAGTTTTGCGCACACGAGTCCACTATTCACCACTTCAATACACTACCGAGGATCCACCTCCGTCTTCCTACGGAAGAGCCATCCTCGGCACTCACACTTATCTTGAGGCTTTTAATAGTTTCCATTTACTTGTCTATGAACTGTATAGGCAACCAAGTAGTCCTTTACTGCGGACGCGGCTATTCGAATAGATCATGTTAACCCTGCAGGGGTGTACTTCTTCATACATGTTTCCACCACTTAACGTCTGCACACGACATGTGCTCGGCAGACTTCAAGCGAAAGCTGACGTGGGTGTAGACCACGACCTACCTATACACTTAAGCTTCTAGTCCAGGTTTATCGCCTATTCAGGTTCCATCCGCAGGGAGTCCGGCCGAGGTTTCCCATACGGCCCCGAACGATGTGAACAGGGTTCCCGAGATACCTAACGGGTATTCGGTACACCCGGCCACGTACCTACCGCATCACAGCCCACCCCTACGGTCAGCGCTGTCCACGGCCTCCAGTAGGATACAAACACCAGAAACTACTTGCAACTCCTGGACAGAGAGCTAGGGTGAATAAGAAGTCGAGCGGGGTCATATTTCAGGGCCCAATGCATGGTAGTAGCTGTATCTTAAATCACACATACAGATCTCAGTGCTTAAGGTCGGCTTCAATGAAACAACCCACCATGTACTCCTACATGGCCTCTCATCGATACCTTTACCAATCGTGTTCACCGCACCACTCTTATTACCGACATAATCATTTCACTCTAGCCCATCACCCAGATGAACCAGACCTGACACAACTCTAAGCATAGCAGGCATAGCAAGGTAGGAACAACACATACATATGGCTCAATCAACTCCTACACATGCTAGTGGGTTTCATCTAGTTACTGTGGCAATGACAGGTCATGCAGAGGAAATGGGTTCAACTACCGCAGCACACAGCAGTTTGAATCGCGTTGTCTTAATGCAGTAAAAGAGAGCAGGAGCGAGAACATGGGATTGTATCGATATGATCAAATGGTTGGTTGCTTGCCTGATGGTTCGTTGCACGGATACGATTCTTCGTTAGGGTAATCACGGTACTCCTCGGGGACAGATCCTGTCGCAAAGGATAACGATACACAGGCGTCACCAAACAATGTGCAACAATATGATGCATGCATGAAACATGGCAATATGAGTGTGTTGGGCTAATGCAACTAAAGCCAGAAGTGTTTGAGCAAATTTGAATCAAAGATTCAAATTCCAAATTCAAATATGGCCTTTTAAAGTGCCTTTCCTTGTTCTGATTAAAACATCAATTTAACTTGTTTGGTCATGCATGAAAATAGTACAGATGGATAGATTGGATTTTTCTGATCATTTTTCATATATAATTTGTCCAATTTGGAGTTACAGAATAAAAGTTATGAATTTTTGAAGTTTAAATAATATTCTGGAATTTCCTGATTTAATTTAAATCCAGAAATTCAGTTACTGCGTCAGCCTGACATCACAGTGACATCAGCAGGTCAACAGGGCTGGCTCGGGTCAAACCTGACGTGTGGGGTCCACACGTCAGTGTCACAGGGGCTAATCCCGCGTTGACCCCGGGCTGGTTAGCTTTGACTAGGCCCTGGGCCCACTTGTCAGCGTCAGTAGGTGGTGGATTAGTGGTTAATCAAGTAGGCCACGTCAGCTCGCCGGAGTTCTGGCCGGCGGCGACCAACAGTGCGGCGGCGATAGTGGTTTTGGTCGTTTCGGCCACCAAATGGACCGCGGAGATCACCGGAGTGAAGCTGAGGACGACCCGCGGCTCTTGGCGGAGTCCGTTGGGGTCGGGGTGGCCGGAGTTGACGGCGGTGAGCTCGTCTGCGGCCGCCGGGGTTCGGTCGTGCACGGGAGTGGTGCTGGAGCTTGAAGTCGAGCAAAGTGAGGCGCTAGGGATGCTCTACTGGGTTCGGTGAACGTGTTGGACTCGCCGGGGTGACCAAATGGTCACCGGAGCTGCGTCGACGGCGAGCTCGGCGACGGCGGAGGTTCGGCCGTGGTGGAGATGAAGCTACGGTGAGGGAACGAGGGGGAGAGGAGGGGGAAACGGTGGCGTAGCTCACCGCGGTTGCAGTGGGCGTCGAAACGGGCTCGGGGACGCGCTGGAGACGGCGAATTCGTCGGCGACGGTGGTCGGAGCCCGAAGAGGGGAACAGCGACGTGGCGGCGATGCAGGGCTTCCGGGGACTCGTGGAGCAGTGGGGAGGAAGAGGGAGTCGAGGCGGAGCTCCTGAGCTAATCGGGGGAGCGAGGGGTGGTCGGAGGCGGTGGCTATGGCGAACGGCGGCGACGGTGTGCTTCGGCCGAGAGCGAGAGAGAGCGAGGGAGAAACGGGGGAGAGTGAGCGAGAGCAGGGGGGATCGGGACGGGCTGCGGACGTCGTCCACGCGGCCAGGAGGGCGTCGGCAAGCAGGAGGTGGCCGCGCGGCCGCGCGCGCGCGAGCACGCAGCAGCTTCGGGGCGTGGGGAGGAAGACGACGGGGAGCTACAGTGTTGGGCTGGGTCGGCTGCTAGCTGGGCCGGCCAGCTGGCTGGGCCGCACAGGTAAGTCTTTCCCCTTTCTTTTCTGTTTTCTGTTTTATTTAATATATCTGCAACTTTGTTGAATTAATTAAAATACCTAGGCAACTCCAAAATTCACCAAACTACTCCTGGTCCATAGTTGGATTATTTCCAACATGAAACATTTTAGTTTGGAGATATTTGAGCATTTAAATATTTTATATTATTTTAAATGCCCAAATTCAAATATCTATGATTTAATTCAAAGACCCTATGATGGCCTAGAAAAATGTGCACCACTTTTGTCAGAGGTTCTGAACCAAGGCTAAAATGATGGACATTTTAGAAGGGCATTTCAGGTTCATTGAAAAATTATTTTAGTAACCCTAGTTGGTTTCAGAGGGGACTGGGGGTTCTGTCATCCCCATTTCAAGTTTCTGATGAAAAAGTAAACATGATGCAACACTCTAATGCATGACTAGCTAGGGTGTGACAACTCACCCCCACTCAAAGAATCTCGTCCCGAGATTTGGGTTCCTCCGAGAAGAAGGCGGGATATTCGAGTCGAAGACGATCCTCCCTTTCCCAAGTTGCTTCATCCTCAGAATGGTGCGACCATTGAACCTTGAGAAACTTGATATTATGACGTCGCGTGGTACGTTCGGCTTGATCGAGGATACGAATGGGGTACTCTCGATATGTAAGATTATCTTGGAGATCAAGCGTTTCGTGGTCCACTTCACGGATAGGATCCGAGAAGCAACGCCTGAGTTGAGAAACGTGGAAGACATCGTGAACTCTGGAGAGGTGCGGAGGTAGTTCCAATTGGTAGGCAACTTCTCCTCGTTTGGCAAGAATGCGAAAAGGTCCAATGTAACAAGGAGCCAATTTGCCTTTGATACCGAAACGATGGGTTCCCTTCAGAGGGGTGACCCGAAGGTAAGCCTTCTCGTCAACCTCGAAAGTCATAGCCTTATGTTTTCGGTCATATTGACTCTTTTGATGGGATTGGGCTGTTTTCAACTTTTCACGAACGATACGAACTTGTTCTTCTGCTTCCTGAATCATATCCGGGCCAAAGAATTGTCTTTCCCCGGTTTCTGACCAGTTAAGGGGTGTTCGACATCGTCGTCCATAGAGAACTTCAAAAGGGGCTTTACCCAAGCTAGATTGATAGCTATTGTTGTAAGCGAATTCGGCAAATGGAAGGCACTTCTCCCAGTCCATTCCGAAAGAGATAACGGAGGCTCGAAGCATGTCTTCTAGAATCTGATTGACGCGTTCCACTTGACCACTTGACTGAGGGTGGAAAGCGGTGCTAAAAGAGAGACGAGTTCCCATAGCATTTTGGAAACTTTCCCAAAATCGAGAGGTGAAAAGACTTCCTCGATCCGAATTGATTTCCAAAGGAACACCATGGAGAGACACTATCCGGGAGATGTATAAGTCTGCCAGCTGACTAGCGGTTATACTCTCACGAACAGGTAGGAAATGAGCTACTTTGGAAAGACGATCGACCACGACGAAAATAGCATTATTCCCTCTCTTGGTCCTGGGAAAACCGGTAATGAAATCCATACCAATTTTATCCCATTTCCATTCAGGAATAGCTAAGGGTTGAAGGGTGCCAGCAGGTCGTTGATGCTCTGCTTTTACACGACGACAGACGTCGCAATTTGCAATATACTGAGCAATTTCTCTCTTCATCCTAGTCCACCAGAACCTCTGGCGTAGGTCCTGATACATCTTAGTACTACCGGGATGAATGGTGAGAGGAGATTCATGGGCCTCCTTAAGGATCAACTGCCGCAGATGCTGGTTCTTGGGAACCACTAGACGGTCCTCAAAGTACACAACACCATGATCATTTGTGGAGAAACAACTAGCACCTCCGCTAGCAATGTTCTCTTTGATTTTAGATATCCCCTTATCTCGCTTTTGGGTAGCGATGATTTGATCCGTAAGAGTAGGTTTTGCTACCAAGGTGGAAAGAAAACCTTGAGGTACAATGTGAAGGTTAAGCTTCCGAAATTCCTCATGGAGAAGCGGTTGACTTTGTTGTAACATCAGGTTGTTACAATAAGATTTACGACTTAGCGCATCAGCCATGACGTTGGCTTTCCCTGGGGTATAGGTTATTCCTAGGTCGAAGTCAGTGATCAATTCAACCCAACGTCTCTGCCTGAGATTCAAATCCGGTTGGGTGAAAATATACTTCAGACTTTGGTGATCAGTGAATATTTCGCAACGATTACCGAGGAGGTAATGTCGCCAGGTCTTAAGTGCATAGACTACGGCTGCAAGTTCTAGATCATGAGTAGGATAATTCTCCTCATGTGGGTGCAATTGCCGTGAAGCGTAAGCAATTACGTGTCGATCTTGCATGAGAATGCAACCTAGTCCTTGTCGCGAGGCGTCGCAGTAGATAACAAAGTCCTTGGAGAAGTCTGGCGGTACCAGCACGGGAGCAGAGGTCAGGCGTCTTTTCAGTTCTTGAAAGCTGTGCTCACATTGTGGAGTCCATTCGAACTTCTTATCTTTCTTGAGGAGTTCGGTTAGAGGTTTAGCAATTTTGGAGAAGTTCTCGACAAAGCGACGGCAATAGCTCGCTAAGCCTAGAAAACTCCGAACTTGCTTGACCGATTCAGGTGGAGTCCAATCAAGGACGGCTTGAACTCGCTCAGGGTTAACAGCAATACCTTTACCAGATATTACATGACCCAGATAGGTCACTTCTGGCAACCAGAATTCACATTTTGAAAATTTGGCATAAAGGCGATGCTCACGAAGTTTCTGCAACACTAGCCTTAGATGTTCGGCATGTTCTTCCTCGTTCTTGGAGTAGATGAGTATATCATCGAGATAAACTACGACGAATTTATCCAAATACTCCATGAAGATTGAGTTCATTAACCGAGAAAAGGTGGCTGGAGCGTTGGTTAAGCCGAAGGACATGACGGTGTACTCGTATTGGCCATAACGAGTAACAAAGGCCGTTTTAGGAATGTCCCCGTTTCTGATTTTGATTTGATGGTAGCCCAACCTCAAATCCATCTTAGAGAAGACTGAAGATCCAGCGAGCTGATCATACAGGTCGTTGATCCTGGGAAGTGGATATTTGTTCTTGATTGTGACCAAATTGACAGGTCGGTAATCTACAACCATCCGGTCCGTACCATCCTTCTTCTTAACGAATAGGACGGGGCAAGCCCACGGAGATGAACTGGGGCGGATGAAACCCTTTTTCAAGGACTCATCGAGTTGTATCTTAAGCTCGGCTAGTTCTAGGGGTGCCATCTTATAAGGCCTTCTAGCAATCGGAACGGTTCCGGGGATGAGGTCTATTACGAACTCAACATCCCTGTCAGGTGGAACCCCTGGCAATTCTTCTGGAAAGACATCCGGGAAGTCACGGACTACCGGAACGTCCTCAAGGTCTGGCAAAGGGCTGGCGTTAAGAGAATATAATTGTCGCTTGGCTATTCGGGTCAAGACATTGACTATCTTGCCCGAAGGGTGGGTGAGTTGAACAGTCCTAGAGAAGCAATCAATTTGGGCATGATGGGCTGACATCCAGTCCATACCCAGAATGATATTAATATCTGAAGATTTAAGGGCTATCAAAGATGCAAGGAAAACAAGTCTGTCGACTTGGATCTCATTTCCATAACTTACCCTAGAGGTCTGCCATCTAGACCCAGGGGTAGAGATTTCCATAGTGGATGGCAAGTCACAGAATGCAACGTTATGCAAACGAGCATAATTTTCAGATATAAAGGAATGAGAGGCTCCTGTATCGAAAAGAACAGATGCCGGGTGGCAATTAACAAGAAGCGTACCGAGAACGACGTTGGGGTCCTCTTGAGCTTCTTCGGCAGAGATACAGTTGACATGGCCACGTGAAGCGGTGACCGGTTTGGCATGAAACACTTTTCCTGTCGGCTTGCCACGGCCAACAGCTTTAGCAGATTGATTGGGGTTGGTCTGGGGACACTCACGCATATAATGACCAGATTCCCCACACTTGAAACAAGTCACGGAACTGGTACGTGGAGGAGCATTATTGGTTGGACCCCCATAGGGCTTAGCTGGAGCAGACTGTTGAGCGGGGCGAGGCGCCTGGAAAGATGGCCTCGGTGTGAACCTGGGTGGCAGGGCGGTGTTGGGTACCCACACGCGGCGCTTCTGAGGACCAGCACCGGATGAGGAACCCGTGTCACGTCCATGCTTGCGTGTTGCGTCATAGTCAGTCTGACCAGTTTCAGCACTGATGGCTTTGTTGACGAGTTTCGAAAAAGATGTGCACTCATGCAGACGGAGGTCACGGCGAAGCTCAGGACTAAGGCCCTTACGGAACCTTGCTTGCTTCTTGGCGTCAGTAGACACTTCCTCAGTTGCATATCGTGCGAGATTACCAAACTCTCTGCTATAGACATCCACAGAAAGTCGGCCTTGGGTGAAACTGCAAAATTCTTCACGTTTACAGTCCATGAGACCCTCCGGAATGTGATGTTCATGGAAAGCCTCGCTGAACTCAGCCCAAGTTGTGACATGGCCCGCTGGGCGCATGGCTCCATAATTCTCCCACCATAGACTGGCGGGGCCTTCAAGATGATATGCAGCAAAGGTGACCTTGTCAGCCTCCGCTACCAGCGCGGAACGCAGCTTGTGAGAGATACTGCGAAGCCAGTCATCAGCGTCGAGAGGCTCGACGGAGTGGTGGAACGTGGGTGGATGCAATTTGATAAAATCACTGAGTGACACCACGTTAGCCCTCTGATGGTGTGATGTATTCTGTTCAATACGCTCCAACAAACGGTTTGTCTCCCGCTTGTTTCTCTCAGCTTCCATCATAACCTCGGCTAGTGAAGGAGGATGAGGCAGATTTTCATTCCTGGCTTCACTGCCTTCGGCCTGCTCTTGAGAAGCAGGGTTGGCGCGCGTGTTGACCATCCTAGGTAAACAAGACAATGATTTAGTCAGAATGATAAAATTCCGACATAGGATACATAATGTAAGGAATAACTCGGAATGCAAGATGATCATCCGTATGACATGGTAGATACAGAAACTGCTTCTTTATTCCATCGTCATACACACCATACAAGGTTTAGTACAAGACCAAGCAAAGTACTAATACGGTGTCAGGAGGATTACATCTCATCGGAGGCATTCCAAGCTCCTATACATTATTTTTCTACACCTCCGGAAGGAGTACAAACTAGGTCATATCCCACGAGTCACGCAGGACGATAGACGACACAGCTAGTGCGAAATAGTGATACTACTACTAACTCAGACCGATCCGTAGTAGTCCTCGTAGAAGTCACCTCCATAGCCTGGAAGTTCAACATGATCATCCGGAAACAGACGGTCTCGCGGAGCTTGTGGACCATAGGGGCTAGGATGAGGTCTTGGACCAACAGACGGTGGCCTGCGGGGACCGCGAGGTGGGGTGATGCCTCCTACATCACGCCAAACCATCACGTCTGGCAGAGCAGATCTCACAGGATAGAGATCGCGCATATCTGAATATCCAGCTTGCACCGCCGGTGCGAACCGAGTCAAGGTGGCCCAGTGGTCAGCACGGGTATTGAAGAGCTCTAACCTTAAGGCCCGATTTTCACGGTCCTTATCCTCGAGCATCTCAGCCGTGGTGCGAGTCCGTGAATCCTCCTGAGTGGAGTCAGCATAGATAGCCTGGAGATACCCTTGTGCTCCCGGAAGTGATCCTGGCATATACCGGAAATCAGAGTCCCGAAATAGACCAGATCTGACTCGCATAATGGTCATCATAGAGTAGGCGGCATCCTGCACAGCCATCTCGATAGTAACCCCGAGTCCATAGGAGCAGTGAAGAGGCTCAGTGGATCCAGGATAAGATGGAAATATCCTGACAGTGCAGAGATACTGGCTTTGATTAAAATCTCGGAATTGCTCTTCGACCGTGTACTCAGGATACCAGCGGTATCCAGCCTCAGTCATTACCCTGACCAACTTAGGAGTATGGCCGGGTACATCTAGGCATCGAGTTAGGCGAACCACTTGATTGAGGTCGCGAGTGGCCATCTAAAAGCACAATTATAATGCAAAGGCATTAGAATTTCTAGCAAAATTTCGGCAGCATAACAGCTGTAAATGCTCAAAAAGGATATTGAGACATTTGACAAAGGATTTCGTACACACTCAACATCATCATATCAAGTCTTGAAACCATTCCTACCACAAAATGTGGTAGTAGAACTGAACTAGGCTTGTAACCATCAAACTTATAAGGTACTACTGATTAGTAACACGTGATCCTGATAGAGAGAACAGATCCTAATTCCTTAACCCCCGGTGGAAGAATGGACTGACTCAGATCAGAATGTCACAAGGTATAAGGAGTAAAAAGAGCCTTACGTTCCAACCCACAAACAATTCCCCTACATATAACTAAAGAATTTCTAGACTCAACATCGACCAGTTTGGCTTAGAGAACCTACAGGCAGTCCGGCTCTGATGCCAACGCTGTCAGGACCCCGACTCGATGTCACATCGATCTAGCTGGTAACACCTCATATCACTTTGCGGCCTCACGCACGGTATCCCCACGGGAGTCGCCTTACCTTTGCCCGGGACCGTTTGCGCCTTTTGGCTCACGTATATGATAGTGTCGCTAGCATCCATATGATAAAGAGCCCGGGCTGACATGACTAGTCGTAAACCCAAAGCGGCACAGACTTACAGGGACAGGCATCCATGACCCAGCTTCGAACGTGTCGGTCATCAGCAATTGGGTCCGGGCTGTAGCACTGGGCTAGCAGGACTCCGGTAAACCGGGCTGTAGCGGGCTAACAGGACTCCGGTACTCAAAGCGTGACATTTCCCCGAAGGGACAGACACAGGAACGAAGAAGGACACATGCCGGCCAGCCTAAGTGTTCCAGAGCAGTAGCAAGCTACCATGGCTCAGCGGTAACACTAGGAGACATTTCCCGGTAAGAGAGGCTACTAAAGATAAACAACTAGATAGTCAGATCCCACACATACCAAGCATTTCAATCATACACACAATATGCTCGATATGTGCAAATACAACGAAGCATCACAACATGACTCTACGACACAAGTACTTTATTTAAGGCTCAGGGAGCCATACATGTCATACACACAAAGGTACGGGTCTCACGACCCAACATACAAGTCATACAGTCATACAAGCCAACAGCGGAAGTACATTGTCTGGGTACAGACAACTAGTAAAATAAAAGAGGCTTGGAAGCCTAACTATACTACGTGGTCCATCACAAGCTCAGGGTCACCACCTGGGTCTTTAGCCTACTCGTTGATGTCAACGTCTACATAGAACCCATCAGAAGGGGTTGCAGCGTCTTCTGTAAAGATGTAGATTATAGCAACATGAGTACAAAGGTACTCAGCAAGACTTACATCAGAACCTACATACATGCATAGTATCAAGAAGGGTTGGTGGAGTTATTGCAGCAAGCCAGCTTTGACCCTTGGCTAGGCTATCCTACGATACTCCAACTTGAAATAGTTTTGCGCACACGAGTCCACTATTCACCACTTCAATACACTACCGAGGATCCACCTCCGTCTTCCTACGGAAGAGCCATCCTCGGCACTCACACTTATCTTGAGGCTTTTAATAGTTTCCATTTACTTGTCTATGAACTGTATAGGCAACCCAGTAGTCCTTTACCGCGGACGCGGCTATTCGAATAGATCATGTTAACCCTGCAGGGGTGTACTTCTTCATACATGTTTCCACCACTTAGCGTCTGCACACGACATGTGCTCGGCAGACTTCAAGCGAAAGCCGACGTGGGTGTAGACCACGACCTACCTAAACACTTAAGCCTCTAGTCCAGGTTTATCGCCTATTCAGGTTCCATCCGCAGGGAGTCCGGCCGAGGTTTCCCATACGGCCCCGAACGATGTGAACAGGGTTCCCGAGATACCTAACGGGTATTCAGTACACCGTGCCACGTACCTACCGCATCACAGCCCACCCCTACGGTCAGCGCTGTCCACGGCCTCCAGTAGGCTACAAACACCAGAAACTACTTGCAACTCCTGGACAGAGAGCTAGGGTGAATAAGAAGTCGAGCGGGGTCATATTTCAGGGCCCAATGCATGGTAGTAGCTGTATCTTAAATCACACATACAGATCTCAGTGCTTAAGGTCGGCTTCAATGAAACAACCCACCATGTACTCCTACATGGCCTCTCATCGATACCTTTACCAATCGTGTTCACCGCACCACTCTTATTACCGACATAATCATTTCACTCTAGCCCATCACCCAGATGAACCAGACCTGACACAACTCTAAGCATAGCAGGCATAGCAAGGTAGGAACAACACATACATATGGCTCAATCAACTCCTACACATGCTTGTGGGTTTCATCTAGTTACTGTGGCAATGACAGGTCATGCAGAGGAAATGGGTTCAACTACCACAGCACACAGCAGTTTGAATCGCGTTGTCTTAATGCAGTAAAAGAGAGCAGGAGCGAGAACATGGGATTGTATCGATATGATCAAATGGTTGGTTGCTTGCCTGATGGTTCGTTGCACGGATACGATTCTTCGTTAGGGTAATCACGGTACTCCTCGGGGACAGATCCTGTCGCAAAGGATAACGATACACAGGCATCACCAAACAATGTGCAACAATATGATGCATGCATGAAACATGGCAATATGAGTGTGTTGGGCTAATGCAACTAAAGCAAGAAGTGTTTGAGCAAATTTGAATCAAAGATTCAAATTCCAAATTCAAATATGGCCTTTTAAAGTGCCTTTCCTTGTTCTGATTAAAACATCAATTTAACTTGTTTGGTCATGCATGAAAATAGTACAGATGGATAGATTGGATTTTTTTGATCATTTTTCATATATAATTTGTCCAATTTGGAGTTACAGAATAAAAGTTATGAATTTTTGAAGTTTAAATAATATTCTGGAATTTCCTGATTTAATTTAAATCCAGAAATTCAGTTACTGCGTCAGCCTGACATCACAGTGACATCAGCAGGTCAACAGGGCTGGCTCGGGTCAAACCTGACGTGTGGGGTCCACACGTCAGTGTCACAGGGGCTAATCCCGCGTTGACCCCGGGATGGTTAGCTTTGACTAGGCCCTGGGCCCACTTGTCAGCGTCAGTAGGTGGTGGATTAGTGGTTAATCAACTAGGCCACGTCAGCTCGCCGGAGTTCTGGCCGGCGGCGACCAACAGTGCGGCGGCGATAGTGGTTTTGGTCGTTTCGGCCACCAAATGGACCGCGGAGATCACCGGAGTGAAGCTGAGGACGACCCGCGGCTCTTGGCGGAGTCCGTTGGGGTCGGGGTGGCCGGAGTTGACGGCGGTGAGCTCGGCTGCGGCCGCCGGGGTTCGGTCGTGCACGGGAGTGGTGCTGGAGCTCGAAGTCGAGCAAAGTGAGGCGCTAGGGATGCTCTACTGGGTTCGGTGAACGCGTTGGACTCGCCGGGGTGACCAAATGGTCACCGGAGCTGCGTCGACGGCGAGCTCGGCGACAGCGGAGGTTCGGCCGTGGTGGAGATGAAGCTACGGTGAGGGAACGAGGGGGAGAGGAGGGGGAAACGGTGGCGTAGCTCACCGCGGTTGCAGTGGGCGTCGAAACGGGCTCGGGGACGCGCTGGAGACGGCGAATTCGTCGGCGACGGTGGTCGGAGCCCGAAGAGGGGAACGGCGACGTGGCGGCGATGCAGGGCTTCCGGGGACTCGTGGAGCGGTGGGGAGGAAGAGGGAGTCGAGGAGGAGCTCCTGAGCTAATCGGGGGAGCGAGGGGTGGTCGGAGGCGGTGGCTATGGCGAACGGCGGCGACGGTGTGCTTCGGACGAGAGCGAGAGAGAGCGAGGGAGAAATGGGGGAGAGTGAGCGAGAGCAGGGGGATCGGGACGGGCTGCGGACGTCGTCCACGCGGCCAGGAGGGCGTCGGCAAGCAGGAGGTGGCCGCGCGGCCGCGCGCGCGCGAGCACGCAGCAGCTTCGGGGCGTGGGGAGGAAGACGACGGGGAGCTACAGTGTTGGGCTGGGTCGGCTGCTAGCTGGGCCGGCCAGCTGGCTGGGCCGCACAGGTAAGTCTTTCCCCTTTCTTTTATGTTTTCTGTTTTATTTAATATATCTGCAACTTTGTTGAATTAATTAAAATACCTAGGCAACTCCAAAATTCACCAAACTACTCCTGGTCCATAGTTGGATTATTTCCAACATGAAACATTTTAGTTTGGAGATATTTGAGCATTTAAATATTTTATATTATTTTAAATGCCCAAATTCAAATATCTATGATTTAATTCAAAGACCCTATGATGGCCTAGAAAAATGTGCACCACTTTTGTCAGAGGTTCTGAACCAAGGCTAAAATGATGGACATTTTAGAAGGGCATTTCAGGTTCATTGAAAAATTATTTTAGTAACCCTAGTTGGTTTCAGAGGGGACTGGGGGTTCTGTCATCCCCATTTCAAGTTTCTGATGAAAAAGTAAACATGATGCAACACTCTAATGCATGACTAGCTAGGGTGTGACACCAGGGATGCCACGCAGGCTGGCCGAGCATAGCCTCAACATATTGAAGGGATGCAAGCCGGTCAAGGAGACACTGCGGTGCTTTTCAGAACCTAAACAACAAGCTATGGGAGAGGAGCTAGCCAAGCTACTCGAGGCCGGATTCATCAGAGAAATAAAACGCCTGGACTGGCTAGCAAACCTGCTGATGGTACCAAAGAAGGACAAATCCTGGTGCCTATGCGTCGATTTCAAGGACCTCAATAAGGCTTGCCCCAAGGATCCCTTCCCCCTTCCCCGCATCGACCAAATCATCGATGCCACCGCAGGAGATGATTCATTGTGCTTCCTCGACGCATATTTCGGATAACATCAAATCAAAATGGCGGAGTCTGATCAAGCCGCAACGGCATTTATCACCCCATACGGCCCTTTCTGTTTCAACACCAAGCCTTCCGGGCTCAAAAACGCCGGTGCAATCTACAAACGCATGATTCAGACATGCCTGGAAAAAAAAATCGACAAAACAGTTGAAGCATACGTGGACGACGTGGTCATCAAGACCAGAAACATCGAAACTTTAGTAGACGACCTGAGGCTCACGTTCAACTACCTCCAAACATATGACATCAAGCTCAATCCGGAAAAATGTGTTTTCGGCGTTCCCATCGGAAAGCTGCTGGGCTTCATCGTTTCCAACAGAGGAATTGAAGCAAACCCGGCTAAAATCCGAGCTTTGTCACAGTTGGCTACCCCAATAGACCTGAAGCAAATCCAGAAATTAACTGGATGCGTGGCTGCCTTAAGCCGCTTCATCACCCGATTGGGAGAAAATGCACTACCTCTTTATCGCCTTCTTCAGCGCACCAAACACTTTGAGTGGACGGATGCGTCCACGGCCGGACTAGAAGAAATAAACTCCCTATTGGCCAGTAACCCAATCCTGGCCGCACCGAACATTGGCGAACCCATGTTGTTTTATATAGCTGCAACACACCAAGTTGTAAGTGCAGTGCTCGTCGTCGAACGAGAGGAGGATGGACATAAGTTCCCACTTCAAAAGCCGGTATACTACATATCCTCTATCCTCACTCCATGCAAGTCATGGTACCCACATCATCAAAATATGGCATACACAGTCTTCATGGCATCCCGGAAACTACGACACAACTTTCAAGAGTATTCATTCACGGTGGCCTCCGAAGTACCACTCAACGATATAATAAATAACCGCGATGCCATGGGCCGGATTGTTAAGTGGTCCATCGAGCTCCTCCTGTTCGACATTATATATAAACCATGGCGAGCCATCAAATCGCAAGTACTGGATGACTTCGCCGCCGAATGGACAGAAGCCGAACTTCCTAAAGAGTATGGCGCATACTCCAATTGGATCATGCACTTTGACGGCTCTAAGATGCTGGCTGGTCTAGGAGCGGGCGTTGTCTTGACATCCCACACCGGAGATACAGTCCAATACGTACTACAAATACTATACACAGACTCCAACAATGCAGCCGAATACGAGGCTCTATTGCACGGTCTTCTTATGGTGGTCTCCATGGGCATCCAATGCCTAGAAGTGCGTGTCGGATATCGGGCTCCGGCAAAACCCTTAAGGTTCGAACTCTGGGGTGCGCACGAAGATCTTCC
Organism: Triticum aestivum; assembly: GCF_018294505.1. Taxonomy (NCBI): domain Eukaryota; kingdom Viridiplantae; phylum Streptophyta; class Magnoliopsida; order Poales; family Poaceae; genus Triticum; species Triticum aestivum. The sequence goes on along the minus strand of NC_057798.1, from coordinate 692,457,680 downwards.
CCCTACCAATCCACATCCCAACGCCTCGCTGAGAATCTAAGCTACACGATGAGCAACACAAGGGATACGAGATTTATAATGGTTTGGGCCACTATTGTGGTGTAATACCCTACTCTAGTGTGTGGTGTGGTGGATTGCCTCAGGGGCTGAAGATGAACAGTACAAAGGAAGAACAGCCTCGCGAGAGGTGTTCTTGTGGTGGTGGTCTGCTTGAGAAGGATCCGATCCCCTCCTACTCTGGTGGCTATCTCTCTATAAACAGTCCCTGGTCCTCTTCCCAAATATTGAGCGGGAAGGCCGCCAACAACGGCCATTTTGAAGGGGAACATCTAGTACAAGTTATCCTGGCTAAAGTTGGTCTTCGGCTGCCAAAGGCACTGGAGATGACGCTGTCTTGGGCTCCACGGTAACCTTCATCCTGCCGCTCTGCTGGTCCTGGTCTCGTTGCACCAAAATGGTAACCTCCGCCTGACGCCTCGGTACTCTGCGCCTGCGCTTGCCCCCTTTGCACCAAAGAGGAAACAAGGACACTGCGCCGGCTAGCGCCCGCCTGGTCTCGATCGTTATAGCTTGCGTCACGAGCACCTCGCGAGGTACCCCTGCCTTGATCTCTCTGCCTCCTCGCGAGCATGCCTGGTGAGGCCGTTACTGAGGAAGCCTTGTGTCGTCCGCCCCGCGAGGCTTGGCCCCTCGCGAGGGTCTTGAGCTTGAGTAGATGAAGATGGTCCGTATTGGGCCACCACTTGAGCCACGCCATAGGCCGCAGGTAGGCAAGTCTGGGGACCCCCGTTCCCAAGACGCTGACAGTAGCCGCCGACCCAAGGCGCGCTCGGACTTGCCTTAGCAACAAAGCGAAGGGGCAAGTGCGGAGCGCCGCGGGCCCCAACAGCATGCGGCCTTGGTCGCCGCGTGGCGGTTGATTGGACGTGGGCATCTCGGCTTCCCCACGCTACCTCGACAACTGCCCGTCTGACAAAAGGCTGGCTCGGGTTAGGCTTACCTTCATTGCTCTCATTCGCCTTGCTTCACATCCCCTTTCTTGCTCTTGCCCTCCTGCTTCCGAATTCTCCAGATCCGCTTCTCACTTTCTCCTCCAGCGGGCAATGGCACCCCGCAAGACCGCAACCGGGGCTCCATCGGCCTGGTACTCACAGGCACTGGATCCCCCCAACATGATGGAGAAGAATCTCTCCCTCACGCACCTGATGACGGTGGTGCAAGGCAGCGAGATGGGGGAGACTGCGCTCTGGCCCGGCTCCATCCAGCCGGAGGACAAGGGGAACACCTTCTATCCCTTCTTAATGAGCGCCGTCATCGCTGGCCTGGTGCCTCCCTCCTTCGAGTTCTTCTATTCTGTCCTCCGCCATTATAGGCTGCATGCTCTACATCTCCACCCCAACTTTGTTCTCCTTCTATCGATCTTCGCCTACTACTACGAGGCGCACGTCGGGGTGATGCCCTCTGTGGCCTTGCTGTGCCACTTCTTCCTCCGAGTCACTGGTGCCAACATCTCGTAGTGCGTAAGCTTTGTTGCGTACTCCAAAGCCAATACAATCTCGAAGGCTGGGAAGAGGGCTGATGGCTTCCGGAGCAAGTGGGTCATGTTGGATGCCGGGTGCATCAACTCTCGGCTGGCGCTGCCTACGAGGCTGCCCTAGTTCGTCGATGCGTGGTCCCGCACGAAGCTTGACGACCGACGGGCGAAGCCGGTGCTGGAGAAGATGAACGCTGACCTGAGGCCGAGCAACATGAAGGCGGTGAAGCTGACTGGGGCCATGCTCCCGAGGGAGTTCTTGGCGCATCGGATGGCTCCACTTCAGGCACACTCGCGTCCATTGTGGAGGCTTCAGGATGTGTACGCCGCCCTCCTCCTGAACTCGGAGGCCCTTGCTGACGAAGATCTGACCGCAACTCTCTGCTTCCTAGTTGAGAGGACGTGGCAAGCCCGGAGGGTGCTCCCGTCCCCTTGTTCCATCGCGACGACTTGGAGCAGGTGGTGAACGCCATGCCCACCTTTGACGGGGACGGTCTGGTGCCGGCGGAGGCTCCTGAGGGCTAGGCGGCGACGGTGACGGTGGACTTGTCCTCCGATGATTCCGGCGGGGGAGAGTAGGAAGATGAGGAGGAGGAGGAGCGCGACTCGGAGGCGACCACCGAGGAGACGGGGGAGACTTCCCCTTGGCGCAGGTCCAGCACCCTCCGCTCCATGACGGACGACGACGAGGCCAGCACCAGACGAGGGGGAGAGGACCCGCTCATGATCCCAAAGAAGGACAGGTCGGGCCTGATCTACCGAGGGTCTACTCCAGCCCCGGTGCTACACGAAGCCGGCTCCAGCCCTTCTCGTGCGCCTTCCTATGTCGCTGGACCTCCCGAGGCTGAGCCCCGCAGGAGGCTCTCGGGCTTCAAGCTCGGCCGGAGGCCATTGGAACCCGCGGCAGCCAACCAGTAAGTACTTGAACTCTGCTTTGCTCTTATTTTTGCCGTCAAGGTTTGACATCCTCCACTGTTTGGGTAGGCTGCTGCCTGCGGCGAAGAGGATGACGGGGGACACGGCGGCCCCACTCGGGGCATGCTCGTCAACTGTGGTCGCGCCTTCACCTGCGGGAAGGGGAGGCAGTGGAGCTTGCACCTCCCCTGCCCGATCGTCCTCGCGAGGCCAGGGGGACGCTCTGGTGGAGAGCTAGCCCCCATGGCCCCGCTGACTCTAGAGGCACCTACGCTTGACGCTGTTGCTGAGGTTGCCAAGGCTCAGGAGGTCCCGGCCTCTCAAGCCGTGATCACGCTACCGTCTTATCCTCCTACTCCACTGGTTTCCTTCTCCTCTGCCTTCTCCGCCGCCTTGGACCGTGCTGCTGATGAGCTGAGTCGGCTGCGCGAAGATCTCCAGGGTGTCAACCCCCGCATGGTGGTCGGGCGCCTGGAGCTGGTCTCTGGCTACGTTCGCTCGGATGCCTCCGTCGGAGCGGCTGTGAGCCAGGCTGTGACAGCTTCCGAGGAGGAGAAGCAAGTCACCTCCCAGGCCATAGCCGCTCACGACGCGACATTGAAGGATGCTTCAACTGTCAGGGGCCGCTGCAAGGCACTGGAGGATGAGCTGTGGGGCTTGCATGATGAGCTCGCCAAGGAGGTTCGCGACCGTCAGGCGAAGGAGGAAGAGATGAAGGCTCGGGAGGCTGCCGTCAAGGACCGTGATGCCGAGCCTTCAGAATATCGCAGCCGGATGAAGACACTGGAGCAGACGCTAAAGGCGGAGAGGGT